>NW_024080665.1:4107398-4110889 GCF_003009895.1 Hyaena hyaena
AAATAAATAAATAAAGAATTCCTTTAAAAAAAAAAGGATTTCTGCTGGGAAGCCAAAGGCTTTTTTCTCTCTACCATCACCATAGGCAAATCTTCAGGACCTGAGTCATTTTTACCTCTTCCAGGAAGCTTTCCTCGGCAGCTCCAGGCTATTTTGTTCTTAGATTGTACTTATTTACTGTCAGTGCTTGCATCCCTACTTTTATTCATATCCCTTATGCCTAGGATACCTCCTTCAGCCCCTATCCTTTGCTCTGGATTCTTTCAGACCTCATCCATGCACCAGTGTCTCCACAGACTTTCTTTTCCTCAGCCTCCAACCACACTGTCCAAATTAAATTGTCTCACTGTGTGTGTGTGTGTGTCTGTGTGTGTGTGTGCGCATGCACATTGTCAATATATTACAGAATTTTTTATAGTAGCTAAAAATTGGAAATAACCCTGTAGGAGAGGAAAAATAATTTTTCCTCTACCCTTCTAGGTTCTTGGCCAAGACCACATCTATAATAAAAGACAGATAAACAGGAGAAAAACAGAAGTTAAATAACATGTAAACATCTTGTATTCCTGGGAAATACCCAGGAAAACTGATTAACTCCTTGAAATGGCCCAACCCACCACTTTAAAATACCATCTTCCACCAAAGACCAAAGGTGTTGTGGTGGGAGGGAGCCACTTATGGGAGGTTACTAGGTAAGCACAATAAACAAAGTTAAGATTGCTATACAAAAAAAAATAAAATAAAATAAAAATTAATCTTTATGCCCAACCTGGGGTTCATGCTCTACCAACCAAGCCAGACAGGTGCCCCTGTTGTGCAAATTTAAATTGGTGCCTGCTTCACTGATAAGAGTTTCCAGAGACTTAGTAAGCCTTCTCTTCCAGGTACAAAGAAGGAGATGCCTTTACAAATGGTGATTTCCCTTATAAACGTGAATTTGCCACACAAAAGGGCAACTTCTCTGTTTTCAAAGATTCTCCAGTAGCTATAGCCTCTCAAAAACAATCATACCCCAAATAATGTTTATGCCAAAGAGGCATATTTAGAGGGGCAGTTTTGTGGTCCCGTCCACGCTTGTCTTTGAAACTTCCTCGTTTCACAGTCAGAATCTGAGTCCGTGTATTACTCCATTACTTTACTGAACCAGTCTCTTATTCTTGAGAATATGTCGGCTCATTTAAACATCTGGGTCTTTTTTCAGAAGACAGTGTCGCCAACGGGTTCCCAAAGTTAGGCCTACAGTATACAAGCAATCAGGTATTTAATAAGAGGCCACAGTATTCTTCTGTGCATGTGTGAATGATGACTGACTTTCTGTTTTATAACTGCATGTCCATTTGTCTTTCACTGAAACTGAGCATCTTGAGGCAGGAGTTTAACATATTCACCTCTGCAACCTGAGCGCTCATCATGGGCAAGACAGTAACCATTAGTATGTGGACGGGTGGGAGAGCAGGTGGATGGGGGACAGGGGAGTACTCTTTGTGGGGCTATCTGCAGACTCTCCCAACTGATTGGTGTCTCTACTGCATCTGGCATGTGTCTCTAATGTGTCTCGCTTAGGAAAAAATCCTCCCTAGTGATTTTTTCAACCCATAAATTTTGCTCACCAAGTGGACCCATTCACAGCCTGAAAAGGATGTGTTTATTAGTTTGCTTGCAGCCCTGAAAATACCAAGTTTTAACCTCACACCACAACACTGGAAAGGACATTCAGTGAACCCTTACTGGTACCAGGGGTTTGTATACTTCATCTCCTTTCAGTGTCAACTGTTCCTAGTTGTTAGTTGTAGCATCTGAGGTTCAGAGTTTAAAGTAACTTGCTCTAAACTACAATCAGCAGAAGAGATGGGATTCACACCAAGACTCTTTACCCTTAAGAATCATCTCTTCTCTCTCCCCACTTTCTGTCCCTCAGGTAGAAATTACAGGGCAGCTAAAGTTAAATGCTTCAACATGGTCTAGAAGCTCCATGAAGAACCAAATCGGACAGACCTGGACCTTCACGGTGTTCTGAGGATCCTGCACGTGTTCCAGGGTTGCATCAACATCCAGGGCCACAACCAACCCAGATGTAAACCGCAGAGGGTTGTCTGACTCGCCTGCTGGTTCAATGATGGTGGCTGAAGCTTTGTGGATCTGCAAGCAAAAAGGAAACACAACGATTCAGAAGCCAGATCATCCCCGGTGACAAAACGTGATCCGTGCATCTTTCTGTCTCCTTATTAACAGGTGGACAAGTGAGAGCCAATCAGAGGAAAGGTTCTAGCCCAGCTACTCAACTGGTCAAAGAAGATCACCAAGGGGAACAGTTCTGACTATCTGAACAGACTGGACAGGACCTGCTCTGGAAGGGGGAGGTGTAGGAAGGTACTCTGCCGCAGCATGGTCTGTACAATTTTGACCACTTCTACAGGTTTGGATGTCATGAGTCGGGGCATCAGGTCAAGAAGTTTGTCCACAAAGCTGTCCTGTAGGTGGGGCAAATCAGCGATAAAACACCTGCAGGAACAAACAGAAGCCAAGTGACTAAGCATTCATTTACCACGGGATGATCCCCAAACATACTCCAAATCTGAAGGTAGGAGAAGTGATAAACTGAAGGAACTCATGGTCCCTGAAGGAGAAAGCCAGGCACCCAGATAATTATGCCTTGGTGATATAAGCATCCTAACAGCCTTGTTTATTGAATACCCCTATGTGCCAGGTATACTCTTCAAGTGTTTGACATGATCTTATTTAATCCTCCCAGCAATCCTGGGCATTGTTACAATTATTTTCATATTTTAGATTCATTAATTAATTTAACAAGTACTTCTTTAAGACTTTGCAAGTGTCAAGTATCATAGTCACCAGAGACATAACAGTGAGCAAAGGGGAAGAAAATGCCTATCTTAATGGGGCTTACATTTGTTGATAGAAACACAGAGATTCAGAGAAAATGATGTTGCATTAAGGCTTAAAAAAGTTAAGTAAACTCATTCCCAGCACTGATTCCACAGTGTTCCTGCCTTACAGAAGGGGAGAGTCAAAAAATATTTCACTGAGGTGACAGCAGCATAGGGACTCAGGGACTGAACTAAGAAAGAATGTACAACTCCATGCAACAGAGGAGGAACTATGGCATACCAGAGCTATCACCTCACTAAAAGTCTCTTCAACACAACTGTGCAAAAACAGACTCTCCACCTAAAAGAATCTAAAACCAGGGGCACCTGGGTGGCTCAGAAGGTTGAGTATCCAACTCCTGATTTCAGCTAAGGTCATGATCCCAGAGTTGTGGGATCAAGCCCCACATTGGGCTCCAACACTGAGCACAGAGCCTGCTTAAGATATTTTCTCTCTCTCTCTGTCTCTCTCTCTTGCCTGCCCTCTGCTCCTCTCCCCTGCTTGCACACTTTCTCAAGGAAGGAAGGATGGGAGGGAGGGAGGGAGGGAAGGAAGGAAGGAAGGAAGGAAGGAAGGAAGGAAGGAAGGAAGGAAGGAAGGAA
>NW_024080665.1:4111083-4115409 GCF_003009895.1 Hyaena hyaena
GAAAGAAAGAAAGAAAGAAAAAGAAAAGAAGAAATGAAAAGAGAAAAAAAGAATCCAAAACCAAAGGCATGAACTCAACTAAGATTTGAAGCTAGGATCTTAAAGAGCCAGTGTATCATTTGCTAGAGAGCAGCACCCACTGGTGATAGGGAAGCTATCTCACCCAGATGAAGACTCAAAAGGATAGTCACGGAAACTTCAGGTTTGATGAAGTTCAAGGGGGCAGGGATAAGGGGGTGGAAGAATGAAATATCTGACTTCATAAATATTAGACTATAAAATCCTATAAATTCCTTCCTCCTAGTATTATATTGCCAGTACATCACATGTCTGGTCACCAATTCCACTACACTTCTTCACTAAGCCTTCCACTCATCTACTAGATCTGTTTTAATCAACTTACTCCATATAGAACTCTGCGAAAACATGGCTGTACTAGAAAATAAAGGATGCCTATAGAATTACGGAACAATTCTGTGTAGATTACTGTTGAATTTCCATATTTCTCTAAAAAGAAATTTTTTGTTGAGATTTTTCAACAAAAAAATTTGTTTTACCATCTAGATACTTGTCTTTTTGTGGCCCAGGTGAATGTTGAATCTAAATGATTCCTGATATTTTTACTGTACCATTGCTATACATTTAGTTAAGTTTAAAGCTTACAGGCCTTAAAGAAATGCACAACGAAGGCACACTGCCACAGATAACAGGTTGGATGGGATGAACCAAGGGTTCTGGTTTCTGACTGCCCTTGTTGCCCCCTAAGTGCTACTCTCTGCATAACCAAGATTTAATAAGCTAGATGATAATAAAATACTTGCCTCTGAAAAAAGTCCACTTCCTGTAAAAACTTTTCACACATCCCAAACAAGGGGTCAACTCTGCAGAAAAAGAGAAAAACAAACACACATAACACATATTTTGCTTATGTAATCTTCAAACTGAGGAATGAGGACCAAGTTCCCAGAAACCTGAGCCTACATGAAAGGAAATGAGAGTATTACACTACCAAAATGATCTCTAAAAGGAAGAGCAGATTCCTAATGGACTTGGGGGAAAATATCTGCCAGAGTAACTATTGGGCTCAATGAGCACTCAAAATCAAAGGCTGTCATAGGCCGTGCCTGGCATCAGACTCACAAAGGACACAGGGCAGAAGCACAGCCTGCAGGCAGGGTGGCGTCATGTTCCTCCTCAGCGGGAGTCCTCACCGAGCTCCATTCAGCTATTCACTGGGAGCTGGAAGCTCTGGGAGCTCTGATTTTGCCGCAGACAGACAGCTCAGGTGCAAGGAGATGACATCTACATCAGGTGAGTTTGGAGACCACCCTGCATGAGAAGCCTCATTCTCCACATGTGCTAACATCTCCTGACACAAATCCACAGGCGCACCTTCCAGGGTCTCCACAAGGGATACGCTCAGTTATAAGAATCACTGCACTCAGTGGAACCCAAAGTTTGGTGTCTGCTTCAGGCAATTACAGTTCACTGGCAGTCCCTTCTGGTCTAGATGCAATTTTCTCAGGGATCATTTTTATGATCACAGAGGTACCTAGTAAATACAGTATATACTACCAGGTTTCCAGGGGATATACCTAGAAAGTTAACTAAACGTCAAATTCTCATGCAGAAGCGGAAAAGTTTTGTTACTACTCTGCTCATAGACACACACGATGTTCTTTCCTCACTTGGCTTCTCTGGTTTCAGAGCCACACATTTTCTTTTCATTTCTTGTAATTTCTGAATGAAACTTTCTATTTATTTTCATTAATATAGTATTCATTAGAGGAGTAAAATTCCAGTGAAGAAAAACAGACAAATACTCTTTCCTTATATAAAAACATGCAAGAAAATGGTGTCAAGGTTCTTAATAACCCAGTTTAGTCTTTCTACTAAAATGTAAGCTCCCTGAGAGTAGGGACTTTGTATTAATCATTTTGATATACATTTTCTGGCATAAGCAACTATTCAATAAATATCTGTTGAATGAACAACTTAAATGAGAAATGACAGATGGAAACTTACTCTACAAGCAACATGCATTTGAATTCTTTTCCTAAAAAACAGGTAGCACTCAAAAAACTGTCTTCACTCTGATAAACTACCAGAAATGGAATTGAAATCTGATAGCGAGGTTCACCCACTAAAGATCTCCAGGAGTGAGAGGATTTGGGAGGGAGACCTCCAGCTAAGCAGGGGGTGAAAGGGAAGCAATTCAACCAAGCAGTGTCAATGAGGGGCCTGCCTATATGGAGTCATCTTGTAGAACTTCCCAACAGTAAAACATAAAAAGATTTAAGAACTCTCTCTGAACCCCAAAACAGACCAGGAAGCCTCACCTACAGGTTTTATGAAGTAAGCCTTTATCACTAAGAACCTCTACTTTTGGTGTGAGGAAGCAAAGCAGAGGAAAAGTAAAGTCCACTGGGAAACCAAACACTGATCTACAACTGGCTTCCATTTGTAGGTATGCAATGACAATGGAAAATTATTAGATGCTATTATCAGGGCTGAAAAGGATACCAAGCAGACCTCAGTGAGAGAAAGTCAAGGCAAGAAAGCTCAGAAAAAAAAAATTTTTTAATTCTAATAAATAACCTCAGAGAGATTAAAGAGGATATCTGAAAGGATACTGCACTGGTAAAACATGAGAAACTGCTATGAAAAGGGCACATTGAAGAAAACATACTTGCAAATGGACAGTAGTAATGAAATGAACTCAAAAGTAAGGAATACTACATTGAAAAATGATGAAAACTGAAGTCATCACTTAAAAAAGCACATTGAGGGGCACATGGGTGGCTCAGTCAGTTAAGCATCTGACTTCGGCTCAGGTCATGATCTCACAGTTCTTGAGTTCAAGCCCCGAAAAGCACTCTGTGCTAAGAGCTCAGAGCCCGGAGCCTGCTTCAGATTCTGTGTCTCCCTCTCTCTCTGTTCCTCCCCTGCTTGCATTCTGTTTCTGTCTCTGTCTTGCTAAAAATAAATAGATTTTTAAAAAAATTTTAAGAGAGCATATTGAGGAATTTACTCATAATATAGAGTAGAAAAACTAAGAAACTAAAATTATGAGGAAAATAATATGATATAGAAAAAATAGATCCAGAAGACACAACATCCTGTATGACAGACTGGAGTGGATGGAAGTAGTAGTAATTAAAGAAATAATACAGGAGAAAAGATCCCTGAGCTAAAAGCAGAGTTTATACTTTAAAGTCCAACTGAAGGTCAGTAAGAGCACTGAAAGAAAACAGGTATCTACACATATCCTGGTAGAATTTCTAAAGAGACAAAAAGAAGAGAAGAGAAGAGAAGAGAAGAGAAGAGAAGAGAAGAGAAGAGAAGAGAAGAGAAGAGAAGAGAAGAGAACCAAGAAAAATAAGGAAACAAAAGAAAGAGAGCCAGGCTGACACTGGATATCCTGTTACACTAAATACTGAACAGTAACTCAGCCATATTTACAGAATTCGGAAAGAATTCCAGTTATGCATACGAGCAAAAGACAGGCAGTTTCAGACATGCAGGGTCTCAATGAGTGTACCAATTATATATTTATTCAGAAAAACAACTACTAGAGAATGTGCTCCTATCAAATAGTGAATTTAGAACAAGGAATTTTAGGGGTGCCTGGGTGGCTCAGTCAGTTAAGCGTCTGACCAGTTCAGATCATGATCTCGTGGTTCATGAGTTCGAGCCCCACACTGGGCTCTGTGCTTACAGCTCAGAGCCTGGAGCCTGCTGAGGATTCTCTGTCTCCCTCCCTCCCTGCCCGCTCCCCTACTTGTGCTCACTAGCTCGCTCTCTCTCTCAAAAATTAATAAACATTAGAAAAAAAAAATTCTTGGGGCGCCTGGGTGGCTTAGTCAGTTAAGCGTCCGACTTTCGCTTAGGTCATGATCTCACGGTTCGTGGGTTCGAGCCCCGCGTCGGGCTCTGTGCTGACTGCCAGCTCAGAGCCTGGAGCCTGTTTCAGTCTGTGACTCCCTCTCTCTGACCCTCCCCTGCTCACGCTTGCTCTCTCTCTCCCTCTCCTAGAAAAAAAAATGTTAAAAACCTTTATAAATTTATGCTCTTCAAAAGAGAAAATTCAGAAAATATATTGTGGAATTGTAAATAATTTCTATTCTTAATTGCTTGTTACACGGTCAAATGGTAAAGAAATACATCTTATCAGAAATGTCTGAGGAGCATAATTTAGTTACTATTTTTATAAATTGAGATCAACTAGAGGAGGAGAAAAGTAGAGTTGACTTTAGATCAAATAAGTTTAAGAGTAGCGTGAATAAATAAAAAATAATAAATATAATCAATTTGTCACCGATTTCT
>NW_024080665.1:4118049-4170391 GCF_003009895.1 Hyaena hyaena
AAAAAGAAGAGAAGAGAAGAGAAGAGAAGAGAAGAGAAGAGAAGAGAAGAGAAGAGAAGAGAAGAGAAGAGAAGAGAACCAAGAAAAATAAGGAAACAAAAGAAAGAGAGCCAGGCTGACACTGGATATCCTGTTACACTAAATACTGAACAGTAACTCAGCCATATTTACAGAATTCGGAAAGAATTCCAGTTATGCATACGAGCAAAAGACAGGCAGTTTCAGACATGCAGGGTCTCAATGAGTGTACCAATTATATATTTATTCAGAAAAACAACTACTAGAGAATGTGCTCCTATCAAATAGTGAATTTAGAACAAGGAATTTTAGGGGTGCCTGGGTGGCTCAGTCAGTTAAGCGTCTGACCAGTTCAGATCATGATCTCGTGGTTCATGAGTTCGAGCCCCACACTGGGCTCTGTGCTTACAGCTCAGAGCCTGGAGCCTGCTGAGGATTCTCTGTCTCCCTCCCTCCCTGCCCGCTCCCCTACTTGTGCTCACTAGCTCGCTCTCTCTCTCAAAAATTAATAAACATTAGAAAAAAAAAATTCTTGGGGCGCCTGGGTGGCTTAGTCAGTTAAGCGTCCGACTTTCGCTTAGGTCATGATCTCACGGTTCGTGGGTTCGAGCCCCGCGTCGGGCTCTGTGCTGACTGCCAGCTCAGAGCCTGGAGCCTGTTTCAGTCTGTGACTCCCTCTCTCTCTGACCCTCCCCTGCTCACGCTGTCTCTCTCTCTCTCCTAGAAATAAATTAAAAAAAAAAAAAATTAGAAAAAAAATTCTTAAAAGAACAAGTAATTTTAAAAAGCAGCTGTGGCACACACACAAAAAATAGGAGAACAATTTGGAGCTAACTTATTTTGAAAAAGTACTTATAAAGATTAATGCATACTTTAAGAATTCTTAAATTAAGAGATACATTATAAAAACATAATAAGCTGAAACTAAATTCCAAACTGACAGTATTAGACAATCAAATAAAAATACATTAGAACTTTCATCTTCATCTGAGGTGATTTTGATAAAGATGATTGTAAAGTCTATTTAATTTTGTGTACTGATAAGTTGAATGTTTATTAAAAATATAAGTAAAAATACTATTTATACAACTAATATAAGCTAACATTTATCAAGTGTTTAGTCTGAATGAGTCAGACAGTATTTTACGAGCTTTATATATAATAATTCGATAATCCTTACAATAACCGTATTAAGGAGAGGTAGATACTATTATTATCCTAGTTTAACTTACAGGGATTGAACCGAGGCACAGAGGTCTTCAGTAGCTTGTCCAAGATTCCTAAGTTTGCAAATGGCGGGAGTCAAGATCTGAGTCTAAGCAACAAGGAACCAGAGCCCTCTTAACCACGATCTTACGCTGCCTCTCACTTCTCAGAACTCATGCTCGCTTCAGCAGCACAGCTACTAGAAGCACAATCAGAACTTTCAAAGCCTTGGAAGAAACAAAGAAACAAAGAAAACAACCAATCCAGCAAAAGCCAAGAAAGAAAGAAAGAAAAGAAGCAGGAATGCACAAGAAAATATAAAATAGTACAACACAAGTAAAGATCAAATATATTGGAGTCTCTGTATAAGGACATGGAAAAATACAATACTGGGAAAAAATAGTTTCAAACTGACAGTGAGGCAAACCATAAGAGGCTCTTAAGTACAGAAAACAAACTGAAGGCTGATGGTGGAGAGAGGGGAAAATGGGTGATGGGCATTGAAGAGGGCACTTGCTGGGATGAGTAAAGGTGTTATATGTAAGTGATGAATCACAGGAATCTACCCCCAAACCAAGAGCACCCTGTATACACCGTATATTAGCCAACTCGACAATAAATTATATTAAAAAACAAAAAACAGAAATACTGTTGGATAAAACTAAAAGGAAACAAAACACAAAGTATATTATGATTCCATTTATATTAATATGCACACATTTATAATGTAGATCTGTTTATCTGGCTGGGGAAGTCTGTTGACAGTTGTTTTAGAAGGGGTAGATTACCAGGGAACCTTCACTTAATTTGCAATATTTAAATTAAAAAAAAATTTTTTTAGTAATCATACATAAACTAAGGAAGATATCTATTTTATTAAATTAAAAAGTGCAGGGGTGCCTGGGTGGCTCAGTTGATTGGGTGGCCGACTTTAGCTCTGGTCATGATCTTGTGGTTCGTGTGTTTGAGCCCCACGTCGGGCTCTGTGTTGACAGCCAGCTCGGAGCCTGGAGCCTGTTTCAGTCTGTGACTCCCTCTCTCTCTGACCCTCCCCTGCTCACGCTCTCTCTCTCTCTAGAAATAAATTAAAAAAAAAACCTTAAAAAAAAAAATTAAAAAAAAAAAGTGTAGATGCCAACACAAGCACCTGTCTTTGCTCAGCTGTGACTGGCAAATAGTAGGAATTAAACATTTGTTAAATGGATGTATGGCTATCTCTAAGATTAAATCACTACCTGATCTTATTGGGTCACTAGATCAAAATAAGTGAAGAAATAAATACCATTCAGAATGTTCTTTCTGACCTGGTATATTTCAGTGCTTACTTCAACACTCCTGTTTCCTTCTCTACGCCACATTTAGACTGACACAATCGCCTGACTGAGCATCACATGTGTCCTCCATCTGGGAACAAGCTACTGCACTGTATCAAATCTACAATGCCATCATTCTTAAGATGCACCTTTATTTTATGAAACAACAAGAAATGAACAACAAAAAAATGCTTTCAATCAAAATAGGGTAAAATCAAAAAGATATGAAATCAAAATTTCAGAGAAGTTAAATTTTTAAATGTGCATTTTAGAACCAACTTTCTATTAGAAAGTCTGATAGTGAGCTCTTAGTATGTACCAAGTACTATGTTAAAGTACTTCTACATGTATTATCCCATTTTTAAAAACTTTTTAATGTTTTATTTATTTCTGAGAGAGAGAGAGAGAGAGAGAGTGTGTGAGCAGGGAAGGGTCAGAGAGAAAGGGAGATACAGAATCTGAAACAGGCTCCAGGCTCTGAGCTGACAGCACAGAACCCGACGCAGGGCTCGAACCCATGAACCGTGAGATGATGACCTGAGCTGAAGTCAGACGCTTAACCAACTGAGGCACCCAGGTGCCCCCATTTATTCTTTATAAAAACCCCATGATACAGATGCTGTCATCATTCTCTTTTTACAGGCAGGGAAACAAGCCACAGAGAGGCTTAAAAAAAACCCATCCATAACCAAACAACCAGGAAGTGGAGAGGTCTGGGTTTGAAAAAGTTAGTCTCACTGCACTGCACATTCTCTGAATTTGTCTTTACTGCCTAGAAGAGCTCACTAGTCCTTTCAGAAGAGAAAAAATGGTTCCTGGCACTAATTCTTAAAGCAATCTAGCAAAGACCATAGAGAGTGTCCTCGTTGGCTGATGAAGTCTTACGGTGTGCTGTAGGCAGCAGAGAGCCACTGGAAGGGTCTTCCAGAGATCTAATTTGATCCAAAGATATTACTTGGAATATCTGAGAAAATGAACAGTTTTCATACCCCTTAGCTAATCTTTTCTAAGTATCTTTTCACTTCTCATTAACCTTGGTGAGATCTCTGAATGCATTTGGAAGTGTCTTTGAAAGGACCGCACCCCACTTCTGGCCAGCCTTACATCTTACCCTCGAGTAGTCCGTGCTGTTACTATAAGTTGCAAGGCTTTCGCCTGCAGCCTCATGTGATGGATAATCACCACCTGTTTGTTCTCCACACCACTGTACATGAACTCCATTTTGTAGGTCTCTTCCATGATCTATAAGGAAAGGTAATTAACGATCAGTAAAAGCATCATAATAGTCTCGAGACCAGCACAGAATTCTAGGTGAACTCTGAACTGAGTTTTTGTTTTGTTTTTTGTTTTTTTTTTTAAGTAGACTCTATGCCTAACACAGAGACCAACGCAGGGCTCAAACTCACGACCCTGAGATAGAGACCTGACCTGAGATCAAGAGTCAGATGCTTAACCAATTGAGCTACCCAGGCACCTCTGAACTGAGTTTTAATATGAACTGAGATACTGAAGTGCCTATGGTGAGAGAAATTAGGTAACTTTATAAAAATTAAGATGTGTTTTAAGAAATTACTATCGTATGTCTTATGAAAAGAGAGTAAGTTGTTTTGTCAGTTAAAAAAAAGACTTTCTGGGGGACGCCTGGGTGGCTCAGTTGGTTAAGCATCTGACTCTTGACTTCAGCTGAGGTCATGATCTCATGGTATGAGAGTTCTACCCCCACGCAGGGCTCTGTGCTGGCAGTGTGGAGCCTGCTTGGGTTTCTGTCTCCCTCTCTCTGTGTCCCTCCCTTGCCTGTTCTCTCTCTCAAATAAAAATAAAACTTTTTTTTTTAAGTTTTTTAAACATTTATTTTTAAAAAACTTTTTAACATTTATTTTTTTATTTTTAAAATTTATTTTAACATTTATTTATTAAATATAAAACTTTAAAGAAGAAAAAAAAGACTTTCAGGGCGTCTGGGTGGCTTGTCAGTTAAGCATCTGACTTTGGCTCAGGTCATGATCTCATGGCTCGTGAGTTCGAGCTCCGTGTCGGGCTCTGTACTAATGCCTCAGAGCCTAGAGCCAGCTTTAGACTCTGTTCTCCCTCTCTCTCTGCCTCGCTCCTGTGCTCGTTCGCACTCTCTCTCTCTCCCTCTCTAACATAAAAAAACATTAAAAAAAAAAAAAAGGACTTTCATCTGCTAACAAAGTCATCTTAGTTGATGATGTAAAAATATTTAATCACTGATATAACTGTAAAGCACTGTTTGTTACCCCTAAACCCGTGGGTACAAATGAATAAACCGTGGGAACAAGTGAATAAACACTGTGTATGGACACCCAACCCCAGGAAAAGTCCTCAAGGATTTAGCATCAGGAACCATTAGCCATGTAGTAGGCATCCAAACAGACTGTTCTATGGGCCTGGTCTGTTGAAGGGAGTCTGGAGAGAGAACAAGTACAGAAAACAATGACTACAACCTCAGCTCAAGCCCAGTGCATTAAGCTCTTGCTCTGTTCTATCCAAATCACCTGCTCCCATCCAATGATATTTCTCTCTCAAATCTGTGCTTGCCTTCCTTTGAGGGCTTTGGAGTCAGAGAAAGGACTCCAGGCTCTCCCACAACTGGCAGTAAGACAAATTAATTATATAAGTGCTTCAGTTTCACTATCTGTAAACAGGGAAGAAACAGTACCAAAGTCATAAAATTTAAAGGATAAAATGGAGTATGGAAAGCACTTAGTATAGTATCCAGCACCTAACAATGGGGATTCCTCTCTCTTTCTTCCAGACTGCTGCTCCCTGGTCCTATCCTTGCCGTTCTGGAGTTCTAGTCATTAGGTTCTACTCCCTGACAATAAGCCACACAGCAGGGCTGAGAGGGAGTCTAGGTCAGATGAGAGATCAAGTAGAACAGTGGAAAGAAAACACTATGGCTATCAGAAGATAGGGACTCAATTCCCTAATTCAACTACCTATAGCTCTATGAATTTAATCTTGCTGATCCTTAACTATTTCACCTATAAAATGGACTTAATATTTATTCATACGTAATGGGATTACTGTGAGTATTAATTAATTAAAATAGACTTGAAATCACTTAGTGAACTGTACTTTAACAATCACAGTCACCATCTTTAGCTTGCTACTGGGTCATAATGACACGGTCATATACGGACTCCCAACCTGGAAGACATGACCCAGAAGAGTTCACTAAATCCCAGTGAATGAAGGGAAATTGCTCAAAGCTACAAAGAAATAAACTCAAGGCAAATATAATTAAAAGCTACTTAATGAACTGAGGAGAATATAAGGACCTTTTAACATTCAAGACATGGTACAGGCTAAAAACACAAACAACCACAAAATGAGTTCAGCTACATTTTCAGATGAAAGATTCACGACAGCATTTACTGGATTTTAGTCTATCTAAAATACAAACTGATAATAATATATTTTTAGAACACTAAAGCATCTTAGAAATCATCCAGTTAAAGGGCACGTGGGTGGCTCAGTCAGTTAATTAAGCATCCAGTTCTTGATCTTGACTCAGGTCATAATCTCAGTTCATGAGACTGAACCCCGAGTCAGGCTCTGTGCTGACAGTATGAAGCCTGCCTGGGATTTTCTGTCTCCCTTTTTCTCTCCCCTGCCCTAGGAAGGTGGGACAGAACAAAGGGAGGAAGGGAGGGAGGGAGGAAGAAAGGAAGCAGGCAAGCCAGTGCTGTGTCCCCTAATTATGCTACTTCTCATATCACTAACTTCTGTCACAAGCTGGAACTGGGAAGGCCACAACAGAGGCCACGTAAAAGCCTCTGACTCCAACTCAGACAACACAATTCTTGGATAGAGATCCATCTGAGAAGAAAGTTCCAATAGTTTACCTGTTTTGCTGCTGCTGAGGCCAAATCACTCTGCTTCAAATACAAAGGGGCGGCCACATTCCAAAGCTTTTCTTGCAAGGCCTACACAGACAAATCAGGAGAGAAACGAACAAAGAGATCAAAAAGACTGGCATGTCATTTGAGGCTTATGTGTTTGTTTTACTTCGGAAGTCTACACATTAGAACTTCCTCTCAAACTTACTCCTTTAAGCTAATAAGCCCTGCCTACTATAAAGAAAGAAGAAACCAAGGGTTTGAGCTCCTCCCCATTCAATCCAATTCCTGGCTCAAAAGCCCTACATCCAGATCAGACCAGTGCTTGCAGGCAAAGAGCAGGAGCCATCCAGGTCTCACCAAAGTGTGCAAGCAAGCCAGCTTCCAGGGTTCTCGCGCCTCCTTGTTCCCAGAGCCACTCACTATACTACCCTGGCTGCCTCGACCCTTCTTGCTTGACTGTGGCTCTTTTATTTTGCCCTATCTTTTGAACAGCTCTATCACCTTACTGACATACCCAAACTAGAAATCAAGAAGCTTTCCTAGATTCCTCCCTCTCGCTCCATCTATGTTCAAAACTAGCACTAAGAGCCATAATTTTACCTTCCAACTCTCTCCTCTCATCAGAACGGCCTCATCTCTCAATTAGCTGATAAAACTCTGCTGTAGACCCCATTTTTATAGTCCTTCTCATTACAGACATCTTTTAATGGCTTTATAGAAAACCTAGACTGAAAATTTCCAATAGAAGTATAACACAAACCATATATATAATTTTATGTTGTCAAGCAGCCACATTTTTAAAAGTAAAAAGAAACGGGTAAAATTAATTTTAACAATATAACTTATTTAACTTAGTATATTTATTATAATTTCACTATAAAGTCAGTATTTAAATGTCATGGTATGTAATTCTTCATAAAGATCATTACTGGCTACAGAATGTACTGTTGAGTAGATGCGCCATAATTTACTTACCTTTTACCCTGTTATCAAACACTTGCCTGCCTTTGGTTCTAAGCCTTTACCCCTCACCTACCCCGCCACTCCATGACACAGAGTGAACAACATAATTCTATGTTCTTTGCAAGAATATTCTCTTTTCTTTTTCTACTGTAGAAAGATTCTTTTTAAAGACCTGCTTGTGGGGCGCCTGGGTGGCTTAGTCGGTTAAGCATCCGACTTTCGCTTAGGTCATGATCTCGCGGTTCGTGGGTTCGAGCCCCGCGTCGGGCTCTGTGCTGACTGCCAGCTCAGAGCCTGGAGCCTGTTTCAGTCTGTGACTCCCTATCTCTCTGACCCTCCCCTGCTCACGCTGTCTCTCTCTCTCTCCTAGAAAGAAATAAAAACGTTTAAAAAATAAATAAATAAATAAATAAATAAAGACCTGCTTGTATACCTTATAGAGAAAATAAGAAGTCAAGAAAGAAGGAAGGCCAACAATGACATGGCATTCACTATGTATCAAACATTAAGCACAGGGCTCTTACACATCTTGCTTGTTACCAGTCCTTATCTAAGCAGAATTATTATTAGCCCTGTTACACAGACGCTTGGAAAAGATAAAAAACAAAACAAAACAAAAACTTTGCAAAGTGGCACAGAGGAACTTTTGGGGATACTGGAAACGCTCTATATCTTGACTGTGGTGGTGGTTACACAGGTATACACATTATATGCATTTGAAAGAATCTATCTAGCCAAACAAGAGCTGTTTAAATCCCAGCCCATTTCAGTGTACATACCAACCTCCACATATATACACATACCTGCAAAGCCCTAAGCTCACATATCTTATAGTGAGAAATAATTTCTTAACTACTCCATTTATTCTGACTTTACTCAAATATCATAATCACTTCAGGAGCGCCTAGTTGGCTCAGTTGGTTGAGTCTCCAATTCTTAATTTCTGCTCAGGTCATGATCTCACATTCCCGAGTTCAAGCCCTACATCAGGCTCTTGCTTCCAGTGCTAAGTCTGCTTGAGATTCTCTCTGCCCCTCCCCCACTCATTCTCTTTCTCTCTTAAAATAAACTTTAAAAAAAAAAAACACTTTAAAAAATATAATAATCACTTTAAAGACTAACTAACTGAAGATGCTTGGATAAAGCAAAGATAAAAGCTTATCAAGTGAGAAGGAGTCCCCTAAATCCTAAACCTAAATTTAGAGCAAAGTTGGTTACCAACTTTGCGTGTGTATATAAAAACTCTAACTACCTAATATGGAATGCCAGCAAGGTGGTCATTTTAAAAGCAATGAAATCAGGGGCGCCTGGGTGGCTTAGTCGGTTAAGCGTCCGACTTTCGCTTAGGTCATGATCTCGCGGTTCGTGGGTTCGAGCCCCGCGTCGGGCTCTGTGCTGACTGCCAGCTCAGAGCCTGGAGCCTGTTTCAGTCTGTGACTCCCTCTCTCTCTGACCCTCCCCTGCTCACGCTGTCTCTCTCTCCTAGAAATAAATAAAAACATTTAAAAAAAAAAGCAATGAAATCAACCTTTTGACTAGTAACACTTGGACAAAGTAAAACTGGCATTTTAATAAAATAATATAAAAGTTCTATGCTAATCAAATTATAAAAACAATTTAAAATCCATATGATTCTAATGACAATGATTATCCAATCTATTCTAATTATAAAATGATAAAAGAATACTTCCAAATTAAAAAAATTTAAATTCCCACAGGAGCTAACAATTCTTTAATTAGAGACAAATATAATTACACTGACAAATAATTTCTCCACTGCTAAGCGGCTGCGTAAGACTGTACATTTTTCCATTAACAGCCTAAAGAACTGCTGAATCCATTAAAGTGCATTCTTATGCACTTTATGCACATTATAAGCACAATCACAAACATAATGGATCCAAACCCACCTTGATGAGAAGAAGTTGACACCGAAGATAGGTAGCAGAGAAGTCAGCGACTCCTGCTAATTCAGATTGAAGTTCTCCAAGTCTTTGCAGATCCCTGTAGTAAATAAAACCCCAAGCCACACATTGGATAGGGACAATGACATTGATATAAAGATCACATCAAAAGCACTTTACCATTTTATACCTAGTAAATAAATTGGTCACAATTTTTTTTCAGTCTTTATTTTTTTTAAGTAATCTTTACACCCATCATGGGGCTCGAACTCACAATCCCGAAATCAAGAATCATGCACTCTACTTGTGGGCCAGCAAGGTGTCCCACAATGACAGAACCCAATGCTAGAGGGTTATAATGAAACTGGCTCACTCATGCTTTGATAGCAGTTTAAGCAAATACAATTCTTTTGGAAAGCAACACTGTACTATGTTATAAAAGTTATACATATTATACAAAATATACAAATATTTTGATCAATAGCTTTATGCTGAGAAATAATTCTTTGGGGAATATCCAACAGAAACAAGCACTGGGTGTTGCATGTAAGTGATGAATCATAGAAGTCTACTGCTGAAACCAATACTGCACAGTATGTTAAATAAAATTTAAATTTAAAAAATGCTTTAAAGAATGAAATGAAATGCTTTATACCCCACAACATTCACTCTTGTACAGACTATTACAGTGGAATATTCTACAATTATCAAAAGATAAAACGGTAGTAAGGTATATGATCTCAACTATGTAAAAACTATGTGTAGAAGAAAAGTACAGCAAAGTGGTTTTCTGGATAGAGGTATTAGGGTGGTT
The DNA here is from genome assembly GCF_003009895.1 of Hyaena hyaena. Lineage (NCBI taxonomy): Eukaryota > Metazoa > Chordata > Mammalia > Carnivora > Hyaenidae > Hyaena > Hyaena hyaena. The sequence continues at coordinate 4,128,134 of NW_024080665.1, forward strand.
TTTAGTGCCTTCTCCCAACTGTGCTTTATTTTCTATATAATAGATGAGTATTTTTTTTTAATATTTTTTTTTAATGTTTTATTTATTTCTAGGAGAGAGAGAGACAGCGTGAGCAAGGGAGGGTCAGAGAGAGAGGGAGTCACAGACTGAAACAGGCTCCAGGCTCCGAGCTGGCAGTCAGCACAGGGCCCGACGCGGGGCTCAAACCCACGAACCGCGAGATCATGACCTAAGCGAAAGTCGGACACTTAACCGACTAAGCCACCCAGGCGCCCCGATGAGTATTTTTTTTGTGTCATCAGGAAAAAAAAAAAAATTTTTTTTAAGATACTGTAGTAGACTTTGTTGGCTCCCTACCCATTTGGCCATTCTGTATTTCTTCCTCACTAACTGAACTCTGAGTTTGTTCAAGGGCAGGTGTCCTCAAACCCAGTTCCAGGCAGATTCTGATTGAACTAAGCCAATTAGTATATGTCATCTCCCTTGTTATGTGACTGAAGTTGGCCTTGTCATTCCTAATGGAAGGACATATATTCCATGCTTGGTGCAGGTCTGATAGTGTCTCTGTCTGTCTATCTCTATCTCTGATGCACTAGACTGAACAAGAGCACTTAATAGTCCTGATTCTGCCACTGGCAGCCATACTGTAACTCTGAAAGAAAAAAGCCTTGGGATAAAGCAAATGCTGAGGACAAGAAAAATCCAAAGAGGCAAAAGAACTGGGTCCTCAATGACATAAGTGATATAAATGAACTGCCTGACCATACCATACTTAGGACTGCCTCTGATTTTCTATTTGTATGAGGAAATAAAAAGCCACTGTAAGCCTGTTTGAAATGAGCATCAGATACCTGAAATTACAAGTATCCTAGCTGGATGCAGGTATAGACAAAATGATAACAAAAATATAAAACAGAGCTGCCTGTGGACAAGAAAACACAAACAGATGTGTGGGGCCTGGAATTAGGGATTTCAGATTTCTAATCTGTTGAATAGACAATACATACCAAGCTATAGAATTAAACCAATAAAGCACAGAATTCAAAAGAGACTACAGGACATGAAATTGAGTTAGTGCACCTTCCCATCCCAACGCGCTCTCACCACTACACCCTTCTCAGAGGCAACCACCACTGGCAGTCTCTTTCACATTCTTCTGGGGATACACAGTACATCTACAAAAAAAACACTGTTTTTCTTTTCTTTTCTTCTTTTTGCTGGGGAGGGAGGGAGAGGTGTGTGTGGGTGTGTGTGTGTGTGTGACCTAATAATCCATCTCAGAAAGCATTCATGGAAAGCTATCGTATTTTTTAATGGCAACATCAAAATTTCATATAGAAATGATGGCTGTGGAAAACCTGAAGATTTGGGTCACAAGGAAAGATGAGGGGTAGGGTTGGCATAAAGTTTCACAATTTAAAGTTCATATAAAGTTTGACAACAGCCTGTACAAAACTATCCATTAGAGTAAGCCCCTCCCACTAATCTCATGCAACTTAACAAAATGTTTATTTATTTTAATGTTTATTTATTTTTGAGAAAGAGAGAGAACAGGGGAGGGGCAAAGAGAAAGGGAGACAGAGAATCAGAAATGGGCTCTGCACTGACAGCAGAGAGCCTGATGCAGGTCTGGAACTCACGAACTGCGAGGTCATGACCTGAGCGGAAGACAGATGCTTAACCAACTGAGCCACCTAGGTGCCCCTCATGCAACTTTTTAATAGCTAATGCTGCCTCCTACAGACCTTGATATCAGGAAGGAGATACCCCAGAAAAGGACACAGAATGAATTCTTCCCAAAGTGACTCAAGAAATTAGGGCCAGTGGCTTATAGATTATCTCTTGTGAATTTTGGCAGCTAGAGTGGTTCCTGGAGTCTGCTCAGGTGTCGGAATCCAGCACAATAAAAGGCAAGACCCTGTACTAGCTACTCACACCTGTGAAATGCTACTGGGGTGGCCAGCTGGTCCCTCTCTTTCACATCTCTGAGGTCTCTCTTGCAAAGACAGCCCTGAATCGCTGTATTTCTGAAATGTTTCCTCTCCAGGAAGAGTCTGCCTTCTGTTAACAATTATAGAGAACACTGACCAGCTGACTAGACATTAGCTGACGGCTGCCAGGTGTTAAGCTTTTCTATAGCCCCTGCACTGCTGCAACTGCTCTCAGTTGCACAGAACAAGATGTAACCCAACCAGCCATGGGAAATCCAAACTACTGTACGAGCAAAAAAAGGAACGTGCTCACCCTGGACAAAAGGCCCCTATCCTACTGCTTCCTCTCGGTAACTACCTATGCCCACAATCCTCAGGAAGTTTAAACATCCATTAGAAAACTACGAACTCTTTAATGAGTCAGGCACAAAGAGCACCTTCTATGTGCACTATACTAGGTGTGCTAGGTGTTTCCTTACTTGAGCCCATTTAATCCTGACAACGCAAATTGCAATTAAGCCTATTTCACTGAGAGTGAAAGGGAAGGTCAGAGTTTAAGTGGTGTGCCCAAGGTTACAAGACTAATCAGCAAAAACAGGCCTTGAACTCAGGTCTGTCTGAACTCCACAAATCTTTTTTTTAAATAAACCATATAATATTTCATTTATTTAATATTAAAGTCTTCTTTTAATGTTTATTTTTGAGAGAGAGCAGGGAAGGGGCGGCGGGGGGCGGGACAGAGTATCTGAAATGGGCTCTGTGCGGACAGCAGACAGTCCAATGTGGGGCTTGAACTCACAAACCGTGAGATCATGACATGAGCCTAAGTCAGATACTTAAATGACTAAGCCACCCAGCCACACTAAAGTCTTTCATTTATTTATGAACTACATCAAATGCAGATGACACCAAAATGGATTTGAAACCAGATGCATATTTTTTAAATAGTTTGTTTATTTTTGAGACAGAGACAGTACATGAGTGGGAGAGGGGCAGAGAGCAAGGGAGACACAGAATCTGAAACAGGCTCCAGGCTCTGAGCTATCAGCACAGAACCTGACTTCCTGAGCTGAAGTCAGACACCCAACCCACTGCACCACCCAGGTGTCCCTGAAATCAGATGCATATTAAGTCACACTTCTATGAATGTGATTTGGGAAGGCAAATGTGCCCCTCCCAGGAACACTAGCAAGTTAGTCCACATGCTGCCACTAAGTAGCATTTATAAAGTTTGGACTGGATTTACTTACAAAATATCAAGAACTTGTCTACTGTGTCAGAAGACCCACAATTGAAAAATCTTTTTTTAATTTTTTAATGTTCATTTATTTTTGAGAGAGAGACACAGAGCATGAGCAGGGGAAGGGCAGAGAAAAAAGGAGACACAGAATCTGAAGCAAGCTCCAGGCTCTGAGCTGTCAGCACAAGAGCCCAATGCGGGGCTTGAACTCAGGAACCGCGAGATCATGACCTGAGCCGAAGTCAGACGCTCAACTGACTGAGCCACCCAGGCGCCCCCACAATTTAAATTTTAAAACATTTCATAAATGACTATTATCTCTGTAACTGCTATTCTCAAAATACTTTGCACAGATCATGATGTCATCTTCACAACAGTCCTATGAGCAGTTACGTAGTACCCTCAAATTACAGATGACGGTGTTGAGGCCCAAGATCATGAACCTAGGAAATGATAAAAACTAAGGCTTCAACCAATTCCTTTGGATTTTAAATCTGATTATCCTAGGTGCTTTTATGTCCTACAAACTGTAAACCAGAAACAGAGCAGCGTGACCAGATGAAAGGGCTAGAAAGACCTATGTTCTAGTGCAGGAATTTGCTACTGTCTGTCCTGCAGAATCTTCTCCCTTCTTCACTTGATGAACCATTCATTCTTCAGGTAACTGCTTAGCCATCCAGGGAAGGGTTAGGTCCCTCCCTTCTGTTATCTGAGAGAACCCTGAACTCCCCATAATGCACATGGAGAACACATTATTGCATTGCATATTACCTAGTTCCCCAACCAGGCTGTAAGATCCCTTGCAGCAGAGACTATTTTGTTTACTTCTGTGCCCCTTCAGCCTTAGCATATGATGGATACTCAAAAACAGTGTAACGAATGAACCCCATCTCCCTCACTCATTCCAAAAATGGGGTACTTTTCTTAGATTGTTTTCAAATTCAATTCATAAAGCATTTAAAAGAGTGGGTACATAGCAGGCACTTGACAGACAGCTCTTGTTATGATCAAGAACAGCAGAGCCTTACCAAACATCAAATCCATAAATCTGGAGATAAGATATGGCTAGAAGGAAATGCCATCTATAACAATCTTACAAGTCTTCATTCCTGGGGAACCTGGGTGGCTCAGCTGGTTAAACCTCCAACTCTGACTTTCAGTTCAGATCATGACCTCACGGTCTGTGGGTTCGAGCCCTGTGTCAGGTTCACTGCTGATGGTGCGAAGCCTGCTTGGGATTTTGTGTCTCCCTCTCTCCTCTGCCCCTACCCCACTCTGTCTCAAAAATAAAAAAGCTTCAAAAATAAAATCTTCATTCCTTGTTAAGCAATCACAACTACAGTTTTCAACAAGTATTTATTGAGCTCCTATACAACACCCAAGGCACAATGGTGAAGACAAAGGAGTTACATCAAATTCTAGAAACAGGGGCGCCTGGGTGGCTTAGTCGGTTAAGCGTCCGACTTTCGCTTAGGTCATGATCTCACGGTTCGTGGGTTCGAGCCCCGCGTCAGGCTCTGTGCTGACTGCCAGCTCAGAGCCTGGAGCCTGTTTCAGTCTGTGACTCCCTCTCTCTCTGACCCTCCCCTGCTCACGTTGTCTCTCTCTCTCTCCTAGAAATAAATAAAAACATTAAAAAAAAAAAAAAAACAAATTCTAGAAACAAATAAATCATTTCCCAGAGCCCTAACTGAACTACAGCACACATTCTATCAGTGAGATTCAGTTAGATTAAATGGGTGCTTGGATTACAATAAAGGGGATAGGGTATGTATGATGGTGAAGTTTGTTTCAAACTAATACTAACAAGTAAGTGATCAGAGTCCTGATCAGAGAAACTTCTGTCTGAAACTCTAACATTTCACTTTGCAACAACTACCAAAAATGTAAGTACTGCAAAACCCCAGGGGTCGGCTGATCTAATAGGAATTGCCTTCACTGCTGCATATCACAAAGCATCAATTTTTGTGGGGTTTTTTTTGTTTTTTAATAAAAAAAAACTTTTAATGTTTATTTTTGAGAATGAGAGAGACAGAGCATAAGCAGGGTGGGGGCAGGGAGAGAGGGAGACACAGAATCCAAAGCAGGCTCCAGGCTCTGAGCTGTCAGCAAAGAGCACAATACAGGCCTCAAATGCACGAACCACAAGATCATGACCGGAGTCGAAGTCGGACACTTAATCAAATGAGCCACCCAGGTGCCCCTTAATGTTTATTTTTGAGAAAGAGACAGACAGAGTGTGAGCAGGAGAGGGGCAGAGAGGAGGGGGGGAAGACCCAGAATCTGAAGCAGGCTCCAGGTTCTTTTTTTTTTTTTTTTTTTTTAATGTTTTATTTCTAGGAAAGAGAGAGAGAGAGAGAGACAGCATGAGCAGGGGAGGGTCAGAGAGAGAGGGAGTCACAGACTGAAACAGGCCCCAGGCTCTGAGCTGGCAGTCAGCACAGAGCCCGACACGGGGCTCGAACCCACGAACCGCGAGATCATGACCCAAGCGAAAGTCGGATGCTCAACCGACTAAGCCACCCAGGCACCCCGCCAGGTTCTGAACTATAAACACAGAGCCTGATATGGGGCTCAAACACCTGGAAGGCAAGACCATGACCTGAGCTGAAGTGGGACGCTTAACGAAATGAGCCACCGAAGCACCCCAGGAAGCATCAATTTTAAAGCCAAACAAAACTAGATTCAAATATCAGTTTTGATACTTCCTAGCAAATTGCTTCACCTCCCCAAATTTCCATTTCTTCTCTGTGAAATGGTAACAATATCTAACTGCAATAATGTTTGTAAAACAGAGTGGGTCATCAATAACTACTATACCGTCTGCATTCCTTTCCGGAGAGTTCATCATCCTGGCCACCTTCTCAGAATGCACTCAAGTTAGAAACAGTGCCCAGGCCTAAGCATGGCACTAGAACAGCGACCCCACCAGCCTGGAGCCCAGCAGGACTCACCCCAGAACATGCATGCAAGGCAGATCAACAGGTGTTTATGGAGTACCTAACAGCCAGCACTGCAGCTGATGAACAAATTAGCTTGCTTTTACGCATTCTGTACTTGTTTTAGTGCCAACAGGATAAAAACTGTCAAGAACAAAACCTAAATGTTTATTTAGGTGGGGATGAGTCAGAAAGTAGAGCTTATTTTCCTGGGCTCAGGGCCAACAACTTCAGATAGTGGCCTTTAAAACTAATCACTCTGTTAAGAGCAGAAGAAAAAAAGCAAAATGTGACAGAGGCATCACTTCAGGGTCAGGAAACTTTTTTCTACAAAGGGTCAGAGAGTAAATATTTTAGCGTTTGTAGGCCATACAGGGTCTATGGTGCTACTCAACTTGGCCACAAACCTTATTTACAAAAGCAGATGGATATTGCTTTTGCTAAAGGCAAATGGATTTCAATTCTTCTCATATCATATCATCTCATATCATTCAGGACCTCCTAATAAGGTCTGGCAGAGTCTGTTGGTTGTTCCCCGTTATCTTCCCCTTCTTCTGAGTATGAGAGCCACCAAACGTTAACAAAGCACTGGTCAGCCAGAAAAAAGACTGCATTTCCTAGCTGCTAGCAGCTACATATGGCCATGTGACTTAACTTCTGGTCAGTGGGATCCAAGTAAAATTAGAACACGCCATTTTGGGGAAGTGCCCTTAAAAGGAGGTGGGGAGGGGCACCTGGGTGGCTCAGTCAGTGGAGTGTCCAACTCTTGATTTCAGCTCAGGTCATGATCCCAGGGTTGGGGGATCGAGCTCTGTGTCAGGCTCTGCACTGAGCATGGAGCCTGCTTGAGATTCTATCTGCCCTCCCCCCTCGTCTATCCTTTTTCCCAGCTCCTGTGCCCCCTCCCTCCCTCTAGTATATATATAAAAGAGGGTGGGGTTAGAAATGATGCCCTTCTCCTGCTTTCCTTTTTCCTGCAGCATGGAGCAGAGAGAGGATAGTCCAGAGTTTGGATCTTTAGACAGAGCCCACTTGATCCAGAAGATGGAGAAAAAATGCACCTAGGACCCTGATAACCATCTCAGCTCTGCCTTGCCTACAAAAAAGAATTAACCTTTCCTCTTGTTTAAATCACTTCTACTTTACATTTTCTGTCACCTATCCTAACTAATATACAAGGAAAGGACAATTAAAAACAGCTTCTTTTTAACGCTTTCAAGTTTTGTGCTGATCATCAATCTGGTCATGAACACAAAGAGCTTTTCTCTGAAATATGCTCACACTCCAAACGAATGCAAATATAAACAGATCATAAAACCATGTGTGAGTGTAGGCCAACACTGGCTGCAGTGCTCAGCTAAGCTGAGCATAAGAACAGCATTAACTCTGTCGAAGAATCATCTCACCTGATGGTGAGCTCCAGCAGCTCTTGGGCTCCCTGCGGGTCCAGGTGCTGAAGACTGTACACCCTTTCAAGGCTCTGCTGCAGGAACTGATGGGAAGGGTCCTCATGAGGTGTGATATTGGCCGAAACAGCCGATGACACTAGTTTTCTACCTGGTAACTAAGCAAACATAGTGGTGTTATAGCACCATCAAATTCTGTGGCTCAGTGTCTGGTAATACACAGAAACAAGAAAAAAAACGTGAGTCAAATACAGGAAAGGAAAAACAGGGGAGATAATTCTGTAAGCAATCTTTCTCTCATTCCTTAGGTTCAGTGGGAGAAAAGGAAAGAAGAAAACTAATAGGATCTACACAATATAACCACAAGCAGCAAGAAGCAAAAAAAAGAATGGTAGAGTATTATTTTCTCTTGCTAACTGAAATAAATCGACTAACCATAGAAATGGGACTAAAAAATCAGTCTGTTGTCACATTTATTTATTTTAATATTTTATTTATTTGGAGAGAGAGAGACAGCATGAGCAGGGGAGGGTCAGAGAGAGAGGGAGACAAAGAATCTGAAACAGGCTCCAGAGTCTGAGCTAGCTGTCAGCACAGAGCCCGATGCGGGGCTCGAACCCATGAACCGCGAGATCATGACCTGAGCTGAAGTCAGACGCTCAACCGACTGAGCCACCCAGGCGCCCCTGTCACATTTATTTTTAAACTTCATTTGATCTTTCACTTCATAGGGAAATGAGGATTTACTTCCAAATAAATTTATAAAGTATGCTTTAAAAATGTTTTATATGATGGTAATTATAATTCTTGTTCTTTCTTACTGCTAGTTAGCCTTCAAGAAAGGGACGGGGAGAGCAAAAAGGATTTCACTTTTAATTTTGTAACTTATAGACTGTTCAGATTTTCTAACCACATACATATATTATTTGAAATAAAGTCATTTAGAGTCACCTAAACAGGGATGAATTAACACAAATCAAGAGCTCAGATGGGGTGCCTGGGTGGCTCAGTCGGTTGGACGTCCGACTTCGGCTCGGGTCATGATCTCATGGTCCGTGGGTTCGAGCCCCGCATCGGGCTCTGTGCAGAAAGCTTCAGATTCTGTGTGTCTCCCTCTCACTGACCCTCCCCAGCTCATGCTCTGTCTCTGTCGGTCTCTCAATAATAAATAAACATAAACAAACAAAAAAAAGCTCAGAAAAGTGCCTGCATGGTTAGCATTCAATAATTATTTGCCATTATAATTATGGTTAATTAAAAAAAATTTCTTTCTGTAACTCTAGGTTTAAAAAAAACCAAAAGTTTTATTATTAAAAAATAAAGTTGTTGAGAATTAGTTTTATGTAATTCTTAAAATGTTACACAATCTAATCCTTGGTCTAAAATATACTCTTCCAGACGCCTGTTTCCTGCCTAACATAACATGATCACTTGAGTTAGACATTTAGAATATGGGACATTTAGAATATGAATCTTCTTAAAAAGGGGTACAGAAGCAAAAGTACAAAACAGTGGGAGAGAGCCAATTCAGAAAGAGAATGAATGAACGAATGTGTTTTCAGAGAAAATATAGTCTGCTTTCAGCTATTTGACAACCACAAAGGTCCAGAGATCAAAAACCCAAAAATGTCAAAAGCTATTTTCAACATACCCTTAAGGCAGGAACAAGATGAGAAAGGCTGTCTCGGAGGTAGGCATAGTGCCTGAAGGTATGATCTGAGAACAATGCTGGCATTGTTGGACAGGTTTTAGCAGCATTAAAAATAAGAACCAAAACTGCAATGTCTGATGCATGAGTGGGTTAAGGAAAACTGGAGATATAAAAGGTTGAGCTCTGCCAAAATCCGGTGTCCCCATTTCCCGCCCCCAAAAGTCCAATTAAATGACAATTTTCTAACAAACAAATGCAAATTTAAACAAAGAGATACATTACCCAACTCCGAATTACCCCAATTACCACCCCAATTACCAAAGGTTTTTTTAAAATAATGCCTGAGGCTGCTGAGAATACTAACAAATAGGAACTTTCGGTACACAGCCCACTAAAGTACATTCTGGCACAATCCCTTTGGATAGTAATTTCGCACTAGACAGTAAAAGCCTTTTGAATGTTGAGTAACTCTATATCTCAAATTTTATTCTAAGTAAATAATTACGTAGTACAGAATCATTTATAATAGCAAATAATATAATAGCAAATAATCAGAAACAAGCAGAAGAATGACTCTACATCTTGTATTTCATCCACTTGATGGAGTATTACACAATCATTAAAAATTATATTTATGGGGATACCTGGGTAGCTCAGTCTATTAGGCATTTGACTCTTGATTTCAGCTCAGGTCACGACCTCACACTTCCCGAGTTTGGGCTCCTTGTCCGGCTCCCGCTAACAGCCAGGAGCCTGCTTCGGCCTGCTTGAGATTTCTCTCTCTCTTTCTCTCTTTCTCTCTTTCTCTCTCTCTTTCTCTCTTTCTCTCTTTCTCTCTTTCTCTCTTTCTCTCTTTCTCTCTTTCTTTCTTTCCTTCCTTCCTTCCTTCCTTCCTCCCTCCCTCCCTCCCTCCCTCTCTCCCTCCCTCCCTTCCTTTCTCTTTCTCTCTCTCTCTCTCAAAAATGAACTTATAAAAGAAAAATATTTTTTTATGAAGAATGCATAAATTCTTCTGTATCACAAGCATTTTGACATAAGTGAAAAAAAGCAGGCTCTAACAGAGATAGAGGATATGATAGTAGCCATCTATTATCAGATATTTGATGATGAGATAAACTATCTAAAAAATAACACCAAAATCCCAACCCCAAGGCTTAAAAAAGGAAGAAAGAAATACACCAAAATACTAATGGTCAATTATTCTAATAGGACTTCGGTTAAGGATGAAGTTTCTTCTTTCAACTTTGTGGATTTTTTTCCTCTGCATATTACTTTTATAACAAAGGGAAAATTGGAAATTAAAAGATAAACATAGTCTCTAATCTTCTGTATGTATCCCTATAAAAGTGCCTGCTATTTGCCTACCCAATATCCATTCTTCCTTGCTAACAGAACACTCGTTGTACTCCGAATATCCTCTAGCTTTCTGCTCAGAACCTGGAACCTGACCTGACTGAAGCTCTGGCAGCAATGCTGGACAACTGAAAATGGCAGAAGAGAAGACAGAAGCAGCTAGGATCAGTAAGATAATGTAGAGCTGCTACACCAGCACTAGACTATGTGCTTCCAGATTTCTTTTACCTTGAAGAAAAGTAAATATCATAACCTGTTTAAGCTACACTTGAGGGCAATCTCTTTTACTTACAGCCAAACATATTTCCTAAATAACACAATCTTCCAACTATGCAGGAAAATATCTTAACATAACAGATTTCCAAAAAAGTTTAATGTTTTTTTTTTTCTCAATGTAAAAGGGCCTTCAGATTTTAGAGCACTTCAATACATCCTGTGTAATTTGTAGTAACACATAGCCCATAGCCTCTCTGATGAGCTGAATTTCAAACAGCTATAGTATTGCATCTTTAGAGGTAAGGTCTGGGATGTACCTTTCTCAGTGGTAACACAAAGTCAGGCACTGGTTAGTACATCAATTAAACAGATAGTTAAAAATGTCTCCAGACACACTGTTAAAATAAACAAACAGAATTAAGACAGAATATAATAGCCAACTTACAAAAGCAAGTAAGTATTTGGCTGCTCTCTATCTCCATAAATACCCCCCAAATCTCACCAAGAATCCACTAGAGAGGGAAAAGAACCCTCAGAGAGTGTGGATGCACCAATGTAAAGGTATTCCTATTACTGGAAAACACCTGCATGACATGCTGCCCCTGGCTATCATAAACCTACTGAACTTGCATCAGAGGCAAAGGAATCCTGCAGCCTCGCTCATCCCATGCCCTCCTCAGGCTGCAGATTAAGTTAAACATGGAGTAATACAAGGGGAAAGTTCATAGGTTTTAAAACCAAAGATGTCTGGCTTTGAATCCCACATTCGCTGCTTGGAGAGTTATTTAGACTTTCTAACCCTCAGTCTCCTCATCTGTAAACTGGGAATAATACCTTTTCCCACGGATGTTTAGAAAATCAGTAGTAAATGTGTAAGGCATGAAATGGTGTGTGGAATATAATAGAGGCTCAATAAATGGTAAAAAAAAATAAATAAATAACAATGATAATAATTACAGTAGCAGCAGCAATAAATAGCAAATGTGAATTACTCTGAAAACACGAATGAAAGCTAAGAATAATAACTATCAGGCTCCCTCAGGATATACTCTTACCTAAAAGATGTGAAAAAAATTAAACTTGGACGCCCCACCCCAAGTTACACTGCAGCACCTCCCCACCCATCAGCAGAGCCTGTTCTAAGCACAGAGGATACAAGCTGGATCATCCATGTCTGGTTCAGCTGTGTCAAAAAACGGATGAGTGCTCAGGAGCTCTGGCACCAAGGGAAGCACCAGGGTTGGATGCCGGCTTCCCAGAAACTTCAAGCATCTGAAACAAACAAAATGAGAGCCCACCTTAACAACTTAATAAATGCTTTAAGAAGAACTGGGATTGGAATCAGAAAACCTGATTCGGAATTGCAAATTCCCAACCATCTACTTTTGTCACCTCTATGACCTCAGATAAGACATTCAATTACTCTGGAACTCGGTTAACTCATCTAAAAGAATTGCTATTTTGAAAAATAAAGGGCTAGTATGGCATAAATCATTGCTGGTTATTTAACCGGCAGCCATTTTCCCCATCTACCTTGCCAAGAAAACCCTGACTTTCCTCAGGTATCAGGTAGGTGCTCAGAGAAGGTATGCCCAGCCCAAGGACTCAAACTGGTCCAACTCATCATGGCAATCCCACTCCCATTTTCCAGTGACTGCTCTGCAGGTAGTAAAGTAACCTGTTTCTGGTCAAAGGAGCAAGAAGGGAAGTCTGGTTGGGAACTTCTCAGGAACGTTCTCCTAATCAACTAAAAAGAGAACTTCGTAAGAAGGCATGCCTTTTCCTTTCTGCCTTAAGATACTATCTTATGAGGCAGCCTATCTTGCAACTAATGAGAAGAAAGCCAAGAGAACGGCAGAGAAATCAACCAGAGTACTAACCCTGTTAAGCTGCTGAATGACCAATCCTAAAACCAATTTTCTGACTTGTCATGCCAAAAAATTAGACCTTATTCTTTAAGCCACTTTCAATCAGATTTTCTATTATAGAAACGCAAAAACATTCCGATATCCTGATATCTTGGAATCGGAAGAGAACTGATCTGAAACATGAAAATTAATAACTACGTGGCTTTGGATGGTAAGTTTCCTACTACAAAATGGGATAAAAATCATTACCTCATACAGTTGATATAAGGATTAAATGAGATAATTAATAAGAAGTCCTTAGCAAAGTGTCACATAGTAAGAACTCAATTAGCTATTATTAAGCAGCTATTAGTTAACTATTAAGACTACAAGAAAACACTTTATAAACTATAAAGAACTACGTATGCACTGATAGTTACGCATTTTTATTATTTTTTTTACGTTCTGATTTAGAAGGTGGGCTGAATTTAAAAGAAATACAAATCCTTATTTCTATTCTTGTGGAGGTTATGATCCAGCTAAGGCAAAGATGATAAATAATCCAAGTTAATGAACTACCAATGAATGATATTCTGCTTTCTACCTGTCAAAGATAGAAGAGATCACCACGATAGAGAAGGTTTCACAAAGGAGATGGGACTTGACCAGGGACTGGAGAATAGGTAGACCGGTAACAGAAAACAAACACCATGAACAAATTCATGGATATATGCAGTATGACAGGTATCCCATTTCAAATGCTTGATATTTTTAGGAAACTACACTTTTCCCCAGTTCTGCTTTTCTTCTTATGTGAAAAGAACTTAATGCACAAATTTCCTGAACTCTCTCAACCTTTCTTCACTGTGTTTTAGGGGACATTGTAAATTTTATAGTTTGGCCTCCAGGTCACACTCCTTTATTTGATTTCCTTTTCTATTTGGATCTGCCAACCACCTGGGCCTCTCTAAAACTGGACTTCAATTCTGACCTGTAACATTTTTTCTGTCTCATCCACTTCCCCATCTACATATTTCCTACTTCTCACCCTTCCTGGTATTTGAAGGCTAGGTCTCTGAGTTGAATCTGTTCATAACTCTCCACAGCACCTAATACAGTAACTGGATTATATCAACAGAATAAAATACCTTCTTCAAAACTTTCATTTATCTATCTTTAAAAATGCCTTTAAAACATGCCACTGCGACTATTCCTTTACTCTTTTATCACATTCTTTTTTGATATTCCTAAGTAAAGTCATCATTCATGGAAAGAGATGAAAATTCAAATGATAATGAACAGGTAACTTAAAAATCTTTTGGAGCACTATAAAAGGTGAAAGAGCTTTCTGTCTACATCACCCAATAAAGACAGTCTTCTATAAATATTCTGGTGAATAATCCCATATTTTATGTTAAGGCAAGTTCTGTGTCACCACAGAACCACAGATACTAACACAGGTGTTTTTCCCCATGACAACCCCTACACCCCAAATGACTGAGCATTCCTTGAAGGTTTCCCTGGTATTTTCAGTTTTTAATATATCTTACAAGTACCTGATCTGACCCAGTTTTTCTATTTTTAGTAACAAATTTTTCTGAAAAATCAGTAAGTTATACCATTAGAATGATCTCATCACAAAAGCTCACTTAAATATGTGGGACACAATAACATACATTCTATCATAAACGTATGCAAGTAGTTCTTCAAACAGCAATTTATGAACAATGTTAAATTTGACTCTAGTTAGTAAAGGTAGAGGTAACCAAGGGGAAAAAATGATAGTAATTTTCCATCTGTAGACAAAGTGCCAAGTCCTGTATCTAATCTCTATAATTATGGCTGTGATCTTGTAAAAAATGCAAAATAGACAAAGAAGTGGTTAACACTATATAGGAGAAAAAGGAATCTAATCAACTCATCTCTGTACCTCTAACACCTACCACAGGACTTGGCACATGATAAGTATATGGTAGCAGGCACATATTATCTGCTAGGTAGATGGATGGACAAAAAAATAAATAATCTAAAATGTGATATTCAATTTAGGAATCAGACTCGAGTGTTCAGTTTAAGTTGAATCAGATTTCTAAATTGAAGGCAAAACTGAGAGCCACATCTCAATCTATGAGCCACTGAATCTATGTCAATACTGTACATTTACCACATTATTGGACTCAGTGAACAAATGAGCAAAAAGTCCTTACTTCCATATGGAGTCCCTATCAGTGGGGTACTTGGTTAGATTTTTCAGCAGCTCCACCAGTGCGAGATGAATCCCTTCTTTGGTTGAAACATTAGTACAGCATAAAAGTTCATGAAGAGCCTCTCGAATGTCTCTGGATGAATCCTTTAAAAAAAGATCGTAATAAAAGCAGTCACTGTGGTTTAGCTATTATGGCAGAGTGTACAAGTTACAATGGGACTAGGGGGTAAAGAGTCTCTCGATTTTCTGGGAGGGGAGGGGCTAGCAGTTGAGAAGACTTCACAGAAGAAGTAGTGAACTGAAATCTGAAGAATGCATTCACTAGTTCATTCATTCATATAAATTCAACATTTACTTAGTACTTATTAGTCAGACATTTATCAAGCATCCACTATGTACACCAAGAACTAGGGATACAGCATCAACTGAAATCAAATCTCTGCTTTCAGGAGCTTCATTCTAGTGAAAAGACAAAAATGAATAACTATATACGTCAGATATTGGTAAGTACTCTGGAGAAACTATAAAGCAAGTTCAAGGTAAGAATATTCAGATGGGTGGGATATTTTACATAGAATAATGAAAGGAAGCAGCAAACATAAAGACCATGAAGTGGAAGCATGTATGAAAAATGGCAAGAAAGCCCATGTGGCTAGAGCAGAGTAAATATAAAGAGAATACTACAAGATGATGTTAGAGAAATGGCCTCTTCCATCCCCAACACCTCACTAAAATAATTGGAAAAGATCACCAACAACTTCCTCATGCTAAAAAAAATGTACACATATCAGTTCTATTCTTCTTGGCTATCTCCATACCATTTGTTGGCAATTCTTCAAAACTTTTTAATGTAGACAACTTGAAACATATACAAAAGTAGAGATAATAAATCCCTGTTTCAACATTTAACTCATAGCAATCTTGTTTCATCTATACCTTTACCCACTCTTCCCAGATTGCTTTGAAACCAGAGAAATCATATCATTTCATATGTACACATTTCCATAAATATTTTTAAATGATTCCTATTAATTTATATTAGAGAGAGTGTGTATGCGTGCGTGCATGAGCTGGCGAGAGGGGAAGAGGGAGAGAGAATCTTAAGCAGACTCCATACTCGGAGCAGTGCTGATGGGGGTCGATTCCATGACCCTGGTAGGATAAAAACAGAGAGGGAAGCAAACCATAAAAGAGACACTTAAATACAGAGAACAAACTGAGGGTTGCTGGAAGGGAGGTCAGTGGGCAGATAGGCAAAATGTATGATAAGCATTAATGAGGGCACTTGTTGGGATAAGCACTGAATGTTACAGGTAAGTGATGATGAATCAATGGGTTCTATTCCTAAAACCAATACTACACTGTATGTTAACTAACCTGAATTTAAAAAAAAAAAAAAGAGTCCAATGCTCAAATGACTAAGCCACCTAGGTACCTCGATTCCTTACCTTAAAAAAACCACAAAACCAATAATATCATGCCTAAAAATTTAATAATTCTTTAATATCAAATATCCAGCCAATACTCAAATTTCTCCGACTTAAAAAGTTTTGATTATTCTGGTTAGGATTCAAAGGTTCACATATTACAGCTGGGTAATATGTTCCTTAAGCACCTTTTTTTTTTTTTTTTTTTTACATTTTTTTAAAATTTTATATTTGAGAGAAAGAGAGAGAAACAGACTGAGCATGGGCAGGGGGAAGCAGAGAGAAAAGGAGACCCCAAATCCAAAGCAGGCTCCAGGCTCTGAGCTGTCAGCACAGAGCCTGAAGAGGGGCTTGAACTCAGGAGCAGTGAGGTCATGACCTGAGCCAAAGGAATGAGCCACCTAAGTGCCCCATTAAGCATCTTTTAATATGTAAAATACCACACACACACACACACACACACACACACACACACACACACACACACCCCCGCCGTAATTTCTTCCCTCTATATCCTGTGACTATAGTTACGTTTAGAGTCTTGATCAGATTCACATTGTTTTTCTTATAAGACCACTTCATGGGTGGTAAGGTGTGCTTCCCTCGGGAACTATGAACTCCCTTTCTCCTTTGTGATGTTAGTAACCACAGGTAATCACTGCCTCAATTACTAATTCACTAAAGTTGTAAAACAATGATATACAAATCCTATCATTCTTCTTTATTTATTAACTGGAAAACTTCTATAAAGAGAAACTTCCCAGGGCGCCTGGGTGGCTCAGTCCGTTAAGTGTCTGACTTTGGCTTAGGTCATGATCTCACAGTTCCTGAGTTCAAGCCCTGTGTGGGGCTTTCTGCCTACAGGTCAGAGCCTGCAGCCTGCTTCAGATTCTGTGTCTCCCTCTCTCTCTGCCCCTCCCCTGCTAGTGCGCTCTCTCTGACTCAAAAATAAACATAAAAAAGGTAAAAAAAAAAAATACATATAAGAAAAAAAGAGAAACTTCCTTCCTCGACTAGCTGGTTATCATGAAGTTCAGTTTGTATAGGAAAAGGAAAGATTAATGCTTGATTCCTTAATTTGCAAGTTTCCAAAATAATAAATTGATACTTATTATTACTTATTATTATATTCAGAATCTTCTAAAGATAACTAATGCAGTGCTTATTTGCCACTTTATTTTCTTTGCTTAAGTATTGTTTAAATCTTTTGCTGATTTTGAAATTGGATAGTTTGCTTTCTTATTATTCAATTTTGAGAATTCTTTATATATTCTTTACCAGATATGTGTTTTACAAATATTTTCTCCCAGTCTGTGGTATGTTTCGTCAAAAACAGGTTTTTCCTTTGGCTTAGAAAAATAGAAATTTACTGTCTCGGTTCTGGAGGCCTGAAGTTCAGAATTAAGGTATGAGCAAGTCTGACTCCTTCTGAGGCTGTGAAGGAGACTGTGGGCCAGGTCTCTCCAGCTTCTGGTAGCCCTGGCTTTCCTTGCCTTATAGACAGCATTCTCTCTGCCTTCACATCTCCTTTACTCTGCGCATGTTTCTGTTTCCAAGTCCACCCACCCCTTTTTTTGTACAGTTTATAAAGGCATTATATATGTTTGATCTGATCCTATTATCTCTTTATTATAGTAAAATAAACACAACATAAAATTTACCATTTTTAAACTGTTTTTCATTTACTTTTGACATAGAGAGAGACAGAGCTTGAGCAGGGAGGGGAGAGGCAGAGAGAGACGGAAACACAGAATCTGAAGCAGGCTGCAGGCTCCAGGCTCCAAGCTGTCAGAACAGAGCCCAATGCAGGGCTTGAACTCTAAAACCGTAAGATCAAGACCTGAGCTGAAGTTGGCTGCTTAACTGACTGAGCCACCCACGTGCCCCTAAAATTTACCATTTTAAGTCAGCATACATTTTAAGTGTATAGTTCTACAGCATTAAATACATTTACATTGTTGTGCTGTCTTTATAATTAAAAGTGTCTTTCTGAAGAGCTTTAAAATTTTGATAAAGTCAAATTTATCTAGCTATTTATCTTACTGATTAAGTTTTTGGTGTCATAGCTAAGAAATCTGAGTCTAATCCAAGGTCACAAATATTTTCTCCTAAAAGTTTTATAGCATCAACTTTTACTTAATACATGAAATAAATCAAGTTAAAACATGTAAAGGCTATATCTGCATCCACATAGCAAAATCTAAGAATCACAGAACTCTTCTCCAAAGCTAGGTTGGAAACATGCCTTCTTTATTCTCCAGGAACCCTCTTTCAGGTCTCTCGATTCTTTTTCATTCCGTAGAGTTATCCGGACCAACTTCTTAATAAGCACATCTGACCATGTCGTTGCTCTATTTAGGAACCTCCTTTGGCTTCCCCACACCTCTTGGGCAAAACTCAGGCTCCCCAGCACTGCATACAAAGTCCTTCAAAATCAGTTCCCTGCCCGTTTCTCGCTCAGAGTCATGTGAACTTCTCAAAATCCTTGTCCATGCTGTGCCATTTCAGCCTTCCCAGGCTTCATCTGCAGCCATATGCTATTGCTCTGGATAGAATGTCATTCCTTAGCTTACTTTTGATACTATCTGCCTAATATGATTTTCAAACTCTGCAAGAGCTTGTCCCGTCCACCCCTCCAGGCCTAGCCTCATACCATACACTAAATGCTCTTTGCTGCAGCCAGGCTCTCTCTTGGTCCCTCCACTGCCTACCTTCTGCCTACCAGTTTCTAGACTTGCCACTCCTCTGCCTGGAATATCCTTACACCCCACACTCCTAATTCTTCCTGCCACGTGAGAGCCTAATTCCTTATTCAGAGATCGGCTTCAGAAGCTTCCCTGATTGCTGCACTCCCTTAGACCCTACAGACCAAGTGCTTCTATGACATACTCCCATGGGACCTCACTCCTTTCTGTCATGAGCTCCTCACTCAGCTTATTACTATACCTTTGTTGTGTCCTGTCTGTCTACCTCCCTCATACCTAAATTATAAGGTCCACAAGAACAGCACCATGGTTCCTGCTCACTACTGTATCCTCCTTAATACAGTGCCTGGCAGATAATAGGTGGTTAATAAAAACAAAACAGCAGCAGCAACAAAAACAAACAAACAAACAAACAAAAAAACAAACCCAAATGAAAAGGAAAGAACAAACACAGAGATTGACTGGTTGATTCCAATCTGTCTGGTTCTACATGCTGTGAACTTAACCATTAGACACAGTGCTTCCGATACGGACAAATCCTCACCACTGACAGAAGGCAGCTATACCGATATATTGGAAAAACTATATTCAAAGTAATAAAACAATTTTGACTGTGTTTCCTAAGAAATTCCTAGTTATACAGCTGAGCTGTGCAGAGTCATTCTAGAACATGTTTACTAAGCATCCACTATGTGTAAGTTACCATAATGAACCCTGAAAGGAATACGGTAAAGAGTACAACATGCCTGGAACTGCCTGGCATCTAGAAAACACGTCCTGAGCATCTACTTGTGTCAGACACCGCACCGCGCTAGAAATAAAAAAAAGAAAGAAGCCAGGATCCTGTCCCCTTAAGAAGCTCTCAGTCTTGTGAAATAAAGAATTAAATGATCAAAAAACACCCAAACCTATGCTAAACACAGGATGACATGGGAGTACAAAGGAGTGTTACTTAACCCACTTGCGGTGTGGCTGGTTAGGAAATATGCTGCCTAATGTAGATTCTGAGAGTAAGCAGAAGTCTACTACATGAGAAGTGGCTAAAAAGGGAAAAGAAAAGCGGCAGTTTTTGCATGCAGAGGAGGAAAACTTACAGTGAAAGAAAATGGTGAGAAAAAGCATACTGATTAGGGGTGACTCCAGTATAAAGTTCAAGATGAGGAACTGCGGGAAAGAATGCAAAAAAGGAAAGGCGGGCTAGGTTGCAGCACCCTCCCTGGAGAACAAAGCACAGAATGCCAGCCTGTCTTCTTAGGAAAAAAACACATGAAAAACTATAAATACAGACTTATAATTCAGGAAAGATCTTACCAGAAGTGCTGAGCAACTGAGAAAATTGATAGGACACTTCAAAATCAAAGCACCCAATCCATTTTCTGAAGTACGTTGCAGAAATCTGTAACAAGTGCTAATGACCACATCCAATAGCTCTCCCTTTCACAGTTTCTGAAAGACCATAACCAAACCAAACCAAACCAGAAAAGAAACCCAGAGGCCAAATCTCATTTATTAGTATTTTGAAAAACTTCAATACTCACAAATAAAATCCCAATACTTTAGAAAAATAATTCAAGAACCACAGAGAGCTGTACAGCCTGGGAGGCTAATCTGTGTTCATATCCTGGCACAGCTACTTATGAGCTCTGTGACCTCAAATAAGGTTACTTTCTTCTCTGTAAAACTCCAGGGTTGAATGAGTCAATTCCCTAAGATCTGTTTCTGCTTTAACATCATATGATTCACTAGAAGAATTAAATCAAATCAACGGCTGAAAAGAATTCTTCATTATTTAGCCCCTGCCCAAATTATCTGTAACCACTTCTCTCCCCACTTCTATCACTTCAGCTCTAGGCTACTTCACAGTGAATTCCTTTTAATTCCTCACATGCATCATACTCACTCTTACCTCTGGATCCGTGGGCACTGCTCCCCTTGGTGACCTTCCAACCTACCACCAAGGGTGTCATCCCCTCCTAAGAAAAGGTCTCACCAAGTCCTCCTCCTGCAAGTTTCCACTCCAGCAGTCCTTCGTCTTTCCCCACCTCCCAACCTTACCTCAGACAATTCTGATCACATCCTGTCAGTATCGTGAGGGAACCCTGTGCTTTCCCAAGCACAGCAATACTAAGCTTCCTTTGAGTGTGCTGTTTAACAGCGAGTCCTCTGCACCTTGGTAGAGCTGTGTGCTAAGAAGGCAGAACCGCATGGCCTATATACTATGGCATCACCAGTACCTAGCACAAAGCCTGGTTTAAAAAAAAAATAAAGTGGCACTCAGTAGTCACTGGTGAAGAAATGAGTAACAAACTAAAGACTCACCTCTAACACAGCCAGGACAGTGTCAAGCTGATCCTCTCGGAGGGTGATATTGTTAGAGATTTTTCTCATGGTGTGTATGGACTGCAGACGTACTTCCTCAATTTCATCATTAAACATGTCGACCAGAAAATCAAGGCACTTCTCAGCAAAAGAGGGGGAAGATTGGGCCAGCATGCAGAGGGCCTCCACAGCAGCAATGCGGACCTCTACAGAACAGAGGACAAATAAAACCGCACATCTGGTTAAGAGCCATGGGACGAGTCCAAGGATTCCTGCTCATTCAGGTTCGTCTTTCGCTTTCTACTCCTCTCACTTGACAAACTCTCTCTGGAAGATCTCTTCCAGGCCCACAGATTCGGCTACCACCTTCACAGTGACCTAAGAACAAGGACTTTGGTGTCAAAGGGACTAAGGTTTAGATTCTGACTCTGGAAACATGTGATCCAGTCACACATCTGTCTCCATTAATTGAATTTCTTCAAAACTAAGTTCTTATTTAACTCAGTACTCCAATCACAGTGCTCCACTGGGTACTTTTTTAAAAAAGCAGATTTTATATAATTACATTAGGATTAAAACAGACTAGATCTCATTTTCGCATTTTAGAAGTTAAGATTCAGCAAAGTGAATTAACGTGCCTTAAAGTAAGAGTGCAGATAAGACTAGTACCCAGGTCTGCTGATTCGAGACTAGCATCATACAGTGGCTAAGGATACGTGCTTTAGAATGAGAAAGGTCGCACAGTGAATTGTGAAGAGTAATCCCTCCGTTAACTTGGAGGGAGATCTTGAATAACTAACTTCCAAACATCTTGTTTTTTTCATCTTAACCAGAGCTAATACTCATTTCTTTACAAAGTAGTTACAAGGTCTAGATGACATAATACAGGCAAAGCATATATTTATGCTTGACATATTTTAAAAGCTTAGTAGATATCAGCTACAGCATAGGTATGGGTCTTATAAGCACCCTGAGAACAGAGGCATGTCTTCTCTTTGTATGCCCTGAACATGTAACAGTGAAGCCACTAAATTCAGGAAGCCCCTCATTCGTCCACTAGTAATGTTCCCTGAATATGTACTACATGCCAGGCCAAGTGTCAGGACACAGAGATGAGAGACGAGTAAGCTACAGACAATGCTCTCAAGACTTCATACGTGCTTCTTTTGTTCCTGGTTGCCACATGGTTCTGCAACAAAATGTACAGTTTCAAAAAAGAAAGAAAGAAAAACCCACTCAAATTGTGGTTAAAACTCACAAATGTAATTTGTTTTTGTATAAGAAAGGTTTTATAGACACTTTAAAAGCAAAGTTACTACATTAAAGGGAGAGGACTCAGATTGTTCTTGGTAGTTATGAATTCTTCCTTTCATCAGAAGGGAAGGATTTACTACACTTCATAATAATGTAATTTAAACATGAAATTGCTAATAATTACAAAGAAAGCCAGAGATGGACCCAGATCTGTTAACTGTGGGCTCTTCTGCCTAGGGCTTTACCCATTATACCACATAAATCACATGTAACTCTCATAAATCCACAAAGAGAATCACAGAGACTTCTGATCAGTACAGACCTGAGCTGATGCCAATTCCAAACAGAAGCAAAGAAACTTGGTGTTTCTTTATATGCATGGTCTGGTAAATTAACAATTTCTACTAGACTTTTTGGAATGTTGAAACGCGTTACAGTCTTGGGACACCTGGGTGGCTCAGTCAGTAAGCAACTGACATTTGACTTCGGCTTCAGGTCATGATTCTGGGGCTGTGGATCAAGCTCTGCACTGGGCTCCATGTTGAGTGTGGACACTGCTTGAGTCAGTCAGTCTCTCTCTCTCTCTCTCTCTCTCTCTCTCTCTCTCTCTCTCCGCCCTCCCCCTACCAGTGGAAGGAAGGAAGGAAGGGAGGGAATGAGGGAGGGAGGGAATGTATTACAGTCCATTTAAGGGGCCAGAGCAAAGGTATCAGCTATGCTAGAGCTGGGGGGGCGGGGGGGGGGGGGACTGATCCTCTCTCTGATGCCTTAACATGTGTAATCAGATCCTGGCTTTGCTACTTAATTAGCTTTGTGTTTAGTACTGAAGACACAAAGAAGAAGAACAAGAAAGAGATGGTCTCCTAGGGCATACAGACAAGAATAGTTAATTGCATTACAAAGTGATGAGTAGAAAGTGATGAGTGGTACAATGAAAAGGAGAGGGAGTGTAAGAAAATACAAAAGAGGTATGTAGCCCACTCAATAGGTTCAGAAGCAACTTTCTGAAACAAGTGACCTCTAAAACAATACCTAAGGGAGTTACTAAGCCCAAAGAAAGGAATAAGGCCTAAGTAAAGGAACCAGATAAACAAAGGCCCAAAAGAGGAGAACAACAAAATGAGAGGAATAAAAATATATGTGATGGGGTGCCTGGGGGACTCAGTCAGTTAAGCATCTGACTCTTGATTTCGGTTCAGGTCATGATCTCATGGTTTTAAGTTTATACCCCACATCGACTCTGTTGATAGGGCAGAGCCTGCTTAGGATTCTCTCTTCCTCTCTCTCTCTGCCCCTCCCGGGTGTGTGAATTTGTTTTCTCTCTCTCTCTCTCTCAAAAAAAACTAAAAAAAAAATTTGTTTAAAAAAAATTAAGAAAACAAGAATACGTGTGATACTAGAGTCCACAGCCAATGAAATAAGACTTCATTTCATTCTCAGCAACATGTCCCTAACTTACCCAAATTTTATAAATATGATAAAATTAGAAAACTGCGGGGCTCCTGGGTGGCTCAGTTGGTTGAGTGTTTGACTTCGGCTCAGGTCATGATCTCACGGTTCAAGCCCGGCATCAGGCTCCACTCTGCCAGTGTGAGTATGTTTGGGATCCTCTCTCTCTCTGCCTCTCTCCCACTCATGCTATCTCAAAATAAATAAAACTTTAAAAATAAATAAATAAACAAATAAATAGAAAGCTGCCATACCTGAGGCTCATTTTCCAAAGCTCTTTTAACTAAACCTTATTAACAAACTTATGTAGAACTAAATCACATAAACATTGATAGTGATGAAATTCAACTGTAAAACTAAGCAAAGCAAAAACACTAGTATAAACTAGTAAAATAGGTTCCAGTTACTTGTCTTAAGTTAAAATGTGTATTAATAACTGGACTTCCTTATTATATAATACTACTTAAAGTGTAATTCATGTATCAAGTTCACAAGGAACAAAAAAGCAGAGGTTGCTTTATCTAATTACTACATACAGGCTTCCCATTATCCAAAAGTAGAGTGTTACCATGAAACCTTTCACAAGCTGAAATGATATAAAGCAAGTATCCCCCACTTTCCAAGTTAACTTTATGCCACCTCACTTTTACAAAAGACTTACATGAGTATGGTAAGGACTTTTTTCATGAAAACGAACTCCTCTTTGGATTTCTTCTGGTTAATGAAAATAGGTACTGATGTAGGTCTTTCATAAAAGCAAAGCAGCGTAATACAAACTTTAGAAAAGTGGGGAAGGTACTCATACATCAAAAAAAATAGCAAACTAGATAAGGTAATCCAATACTTTTTTTTTTTAAGTTTATTTATTTTGAGAAAGTAAGAGAGTGGGGGGTGGGGGGGGACAGTGGAGGGACAGAGAGAAAGGGAGAGAGAGAGAATCCCAAGCAGGCTCTGCACTGTCAACCGTGGAGCCCCATGCAGGGCTTGAACTCATGAACCGTGAGATCATAACCTGAACCAAAATCAAGAGTAAGAAGCCTAACCCGCTGGGCCACCCAGATGCCCCATGGTAATCCAATTCTTACATCTTTTAACAGAAAATTGTCTTTGAAAAGTAATTTTCTTGCCCTTCTAAAAAGTTCTGTTCTGAGGTAATTTTTATAGGCATTTTAAAGACCTGAGTTCTAATCCTGATAAAATTTACTATAAATTTTGGACAATTAATATTATCTCCCCCTGTCTGTTACTCTTACTGAAAATGAGAAGGTTGTAGTTAATCATCTCAAAGCAATGACATTTTTTATGTGAGACAGATAGCATCATATTATGGAAATTACAAGAGTTTTGCAGAATTTCTATTAATGGCTAAGATGGCCATTCACAAGGACCAGATTTATCTATCTGAAACAACTAAAAACAGAAATAAGAAAAACAAACAACAGTATTCAATACACTGGAACATCAGATAAATAAAGGGTACTGATCCCGGAGAGACAGGAAATAAATGAGGTGAGCTATAGAATTATATCCCTTTACTGTCTGGAAAGATTGCAGATTCCAGGGTCCCTGAGTTGAGAAGTCAGAGCTGGGAGTCTGAAAAGGCCAATGTGGATAGAGTTCATAAGGCAAAGTACCAGAAAGGAGAGAATAACACAGAGAGACCTTCAGAGATCTACAGAGAGTCCCCCTCAAGACATCAGCTGAGTTCTGAGGATGCCTGGGTGACTCAGTCAATTAAGCATCTGATTTCAGCTTCTATCATGATTTCACAGCACAGGAGTCCAAGCCCCTCAAGGCTGGAAACTGCTTCATATTCTGTCTCTCTCTCTCTCTCTCTCTGCCTCTTCCCTATTCATGCTCTGTCTCTCTCTCTCTCTCTCTCTCAAAAATGAATAAACATTTTAAAAAATTTTTTAAAGATATCACCTGAATTCTGATCTGTAAAGAAACTGTCTGAGGTCTGAGAAAGAACCAATAAACAGGACTAGAGGGAACAATCTCCAAAACTCAATGGTCTACCACTATCAGAAGAGTCTGTTTGAGCTGGGAGAAAAATAAGCCCTAGACTAAATTCTGACTCAGTCCCACTTAACAAGCTTAAAATTAAGACCCAAAATAACTGCATCCCAGAACAAAGCTTAAGAATATTTATAAGTAGGGGCGCCTGGATAGCTCAGTTGGTTAAGCACCCAACTTCGGCTCAGGTCATGATCACACAGTTCGTGGGTTTGAGCCCTGCGTCAGGCTCTGTTCTGATGGCTAGCTCAGAGCCTGGGGCCTGCTTCTGATGCAGTTTCTCCCTCTCTCTGACCCTCCCCTGATCATGCTGTCTCTCTCTCAGAAATAAATTAAAACATTAAAAAAAAATTTTTTTTAAAGGATATTTATAAGTAGGGGTGTCTGGGTGGCTCAGTCAGTTAAGTGTTTGACTTCAGCTCAGGTCATGATCTCGTGGTCCATGGGTTCAAGTCCCACATCGGGCTCTGTGCTAATGGCTCAGAACCTGGAGCCTGCTTTGGATTCTGGGTCTCCTTCTCTCTGCCCCTCCCCTGCTCACACTCTGTCTCTCAAAAATAAACATTAAAAAAATTTTTTTAAAAAGAATATATTTATAAGAATATAACGGGCGCCTGGGTGGCTCAGTCAGTTAAGAATCCGACTTCGGAAAAAAAAAAAAAAAAGAATCCGACTTCGGCTCAGGTCATGATCTCATGGTTTGTGAGTTTGAGCCCCGCGTTGGGCTCTGTGCTGACAGTCAGCTCAGAGCCTGGAGCCTGCTTCAGATTCTGTATCTCCCTCTCTCTGACCCTCCCCTGCTCACGTTGTCTCTCTCTCTCTCTCAGAAATAAATAAAAAACATTTTAAAAATTAAAAAAAAAAAGAATATAACAATGTTCATTACCCAATAAAGTAAAATTCAAAATGGCTGGCATCCAATCGAAAATTACTATGCATACAGAGAAGTAGGATGATATAATTCATAATGAGAAGAAAAATCAATCAACCAAACCAACACAGAAATCACACAAATTGTAGAATCAACAGACAAAAAACATTAAGATAGTTATTGTAAATGCATTCTCTGTTGACAGAGGTAAAGAAAAGACCAAGCAGATTAAGAAGATATTTGTAAGACACTTAACAAACTCAAATGCCTTTTTTTTTTTAACCTGAGAGAGAGAGCACACGTACAAGTAAGGGAGAGGGGCAGGGAGAGAATCTTAAACAGGCTCCACACTGAGGATGGAGCCCAATGCAGGGCTCGATCCCACAACCCTGGGATCATAACCTGAGATGAAACCAAGAGTCAGACACTCAACCGACTTAGCCACCTAGGTGCCTCTAAACAAACCCGAATTCTAATTGAACTTGTACAAATAAAAACTACAATGTCTGCTGAGATGAAAAATATACTGGATGGGATTAAAATAAGATTACACACTGCATAAGAAAAGATGAGTGAACTCCAAACAAAACAATAAATATCCAAAATGAAATGAGAATAAGACTAAAAAAAACAAAACAAAACAAAAAACAGGAATGAATGGGGCCCCTGAGTGGATCAGTCGGTTGAGTGTCCAACTCCTGATTTCAAGCCAGGTCATGATCCCAGGGTCATGGGATCGAGCCTGCAGTAGGCTCCATTCTCTCTCTCTCTCTCTCTCTCTCTGTGTGTGTGTGTGTGTGTCTCCACCTACCCCTTCCCTCTCCCCGGCTCACTCTCTAAAATAAAGAAAAAAAATTTTTTTAAATAAAAGAAATGAAGCACCCACGAGCTACAGGACAACCTCAGTAGTCTAATGTATGTGTAATTGGAGTTTCCCAAGGAACATGGGACCAGAAAAGTATATGAAGAAATAATGGGCCAAGATTTTCCAAATTTGATGAATACTATAAACCCACAGATCTAAGAAGCTCAACAAACTTCAAGCATAAGAAACATGAAAACTATACCAAGGCACACCATAATTAAGTTGCTTAAAGCTAGTGATAAAGAAAAAATCCTAAAAGCAGCTAGAAAAAGACACATTATATACGGAAGAACAAATATAAAAAAAAAAAAGTGGTAGCGAATTCAACAGAAATAATGCAAACCAGAAAATGTGGAACATCTTTACAAGACTGAAAAAAAAAAAAAAAAAACCCAACAAAACCCCACCCTAATTAATCTAGAATTCAATTTTCAGTGAAAATATCTTTCAAAAACTAAAATGTAAGAAATCGTCAATAGTCATAATAATAAAAACTTTGAGGTCAGACGTACCTTGGTTTAAATCTTGCCTCTGGGTAATCAAAAACAAGTTATTGTTATCAGTATCAATGATATCAATTTTTACTACCAATTATTAAGTGCTTACTATAAATGGGTCCTGTTTTGTGCCAAGTATTTTGTGTATATACATAACTTCACTGAATTCTCCCAATTCAGAAACACTTACTATCAAACTTGTCATACAGAAATGCTGGAATTTGAACCAGGTTGACTAAACCCAAAGCCCATACCCTTAACCACTTGGGCCTCAATTTTCTGATGTTAAAATTAAATTAGAAGACTGGCTCTGAAGCCTAAATGAGAGAATACATGTATATTAACCAGCACAAGGCTCGAACCATAGCAGTCACTCAGTAAATGGGTACTGTCCTTATTAGGCACTCATACTTACCATACATCTCATCTTCCAATCCATGAACAAAGGCTCCACAAGCTCCTGACTCAATCAAGTTCACAGCTCCCGTATCTATTTCCTCCTTGGGAGCATCATCTCCCCACTTTCTGCCACTGGAAAACTCCCCTGAACTGTAAAGTTCCTTGGCACGTTCGTGTGCAGTGCGTTTTCTCTGTATAGGACAATGACAATTACCACTTGCAGGAGGTTCATGAGGGAACAGTAAGATGTACCCTGGGAACATGGGAAGGTAGGAAATAAGACTGCTCTCTGAGACTTAGATTTTCAAAAAAAAAAAAAAACAAAAAAACACTCAATAAATCAGAGCAAAGAACTATAAATTCAACTTAAGGTAAGACCAAAAAAGTTCACAGATCTGTCAAGGCTGAGAAAAATCTTATTAAAGATAGGAAGAGAACATGCTGGTCAGACAAGTGGTTGTGTGTCATGGCAACACAGGAAAAGGAAAAGCAGAGAGGTAAATAATAGCAGTGTCCCCCGGCACCATCCTGGATGGATAATACACTGCCCCTAGAAAAGAATTTTTTTGTTTAGTCCCAATAGAAGTAAGCCTGAATTTGGTAACACTATGCTCTATTTGAGCAACACTGCACTTACTGTGCAACGTTCTAGTAAATTCCCTTTCTGTAAAGATTGCCTAAGCAGGAATATACTGGCCAACTAAAGTAAATATCCAGTCCAACTGAGTTATGGTTCTCAGCATGACTGAACTGCATTCTGCTTTATAAATCAGCCTCTTATGAACCTTCTTGGTAGAAGTCCACATTCTTGTGGCTGATCATCTCAAAGGCACTGATGAAATACAGCACCTAAGCCTACAAGGATGTGGATCAGATGAAGTGTGTACTTTGTGATGTATCTTAGAAATACTTGCATTGGGGCGCCTGGGTGGCTTAGTCGGTTAAGCGGCCGACTTTCACTTAGGTCATGATCTTGCAGTTCGTGGGTTTGAGCCCCGCGTCGGGCTCTGTGCTGACTACCAGCTCAGAGCCTGGAGCCTATTTCAAAGTCTGTGTCTCCCTCTCTCTCTCTAATCCTCCCCTGTTCACGTTCTCTCTCTCTCTCCTAGAAATAAATTTTTTAAAAAATCTAATTACCTTATGTNAAAAAAAAAAAAAAAAAAAAAAGAAATACTTGCATTACCCATCCTTCACCATTCATGAGCATGTTGTTTTTTATATTTCTACTCTAGTATACACAAAGAACACTTAATCAATCACCAACCTCAAATTAAGGCAATGACCTTCAAGGATCCACATGGCAGTGTTTCATTAAGCATAGATAGAAACTCTCCAGCCATTCCTAAGAATTTCTCTTATGGAATAACTCAAAAGAAGACAAGATCTAACATGCACAAAGATGATATTCTTTATGTGATTTAAAATGATAGAGAAACTGGGAGAATCTATATAACACAGGGTTAAAAAAAATTATGTCACATCAACTTAAGATATTACACAATCAGTAAAAATGCTAAGTATCAAGGTAACTCTATGAAAACAAAAAAAGCATATGATGTAGTGGTAAATGTAAAAAGCAGAATACAATGATTCGATGCTTACAACAAGCTGGGGAGAAAAATACCATGATGACAGAAGTCACTGTGTTGGAGTAGCGGGAACATGGGTAAATTGATTCCCTACTCCTTCCATTTGTCAAAGATTCTGTAACTCTTTATTTTCACTTTTATAATTTACAAATTAAGATTGTGATATATTAACTCATATATAGTCCCGACAATTATGTCAGAGGACTAACAAGGTCAAGGCATTCCATAAGAGGCACTTTGTTACTATTGAGAGAAAGAATTTACTCACTCTTCCATGGAAACTCTAGAAAAGGAGTCCTAACATGTCCTACAGTCTCACAAAATAAGACCAGACCTTTGTAGTTTCTAAAAAAAGAAAGTCAATCTTGCCTCTTCTTTATAAAACAGAACCTCTGTAAAGTATTTCATTAAAATAATTTAAAATTTAATAAAGTGACTTGTAATTTGGTTCAAGTTACAAAGATTTTTAAACTAAAATGTAATCTAGTTACCCAACATTTACGTAACAAATATATGGGCTGAAAAACTAAACCAACACCACTTGGCATATAGCTACACGGATATTGGTTACAGAACCCCAATTTAGACAACAAAGATTTCAAGTTACCCTAAGGTCTGACATGAGCTTCTTGTCAAGTGTCTGCTCCAAGAAATGAGAACTGACTTGTTCCATAGAGCCCTGTAAAAACAAAAAATCCAGAGCAAATTAAAGAACTTTTAAGGCCTGAACACTATCTTAAAATTCAGAGTTTACAGCCAACTTAAATGCATAAAGATAACATTATTCTTGATAGTAAAGACACTTATGAATTCTGAATCATCAGCAAAACAATAAAAACCTTAGCAGCAGCAGCTAGCAGCTAAATAGAGCTTACTATGTGTCACACACCATTTATACATATATTAACTAACTTAGTCTCCCTATGAAGTAAATACTATTATTTGTCCCATTTTATACATGAGGGGAAAAAAAGGTTAAAAAAAAGAAAAAAGAAAAGAAGTCACAAAAAGGTTAAGTGACTCATTGAAAGTCACAGAATGTAATTTACAAAACTGGGCTATATAAACCCAGGTTCCAGAATCCTTTGCCTTAACCACTACTCTCCATCGTTTCTCCATTCCTTTTCATTCTGTTCTTTCCATCATTTGTTCATTCACTCACTCACTAAAACAAGATATTTACTGAGAAACCATTTAACTATATACCTCCAGTTACCAGGAAGAGTAATACAAAAATAAGACATCAATTCTACACTCAATGATCTCACAGACTAGTTAGCAAAACTGGTAAGTAAAGAGACTGTTTTATGGTATAAAATGTTATAGTACATATATAAAGGGTACTATGGGAAACTCAGAGAACCACCTATAAGACCTATAAGGTGGAGGCAGGGAAAGATATAGTTGGAGAACCAGTAATCACAAGTACGAATGCATAAAGAAAGAATACCATGAGGGAACCATCAAGTGAATGGAACACAGGATTAGGTGCCAAAAATGAGGCAGGACAGTAAAGGAACAGATCATAAAGGGCCTCTCTCATATTCTTTTCTGTTTGTTATGGTAAGGACTCTGCCATAATTATGAATAACAACTAGACAATCTTTTCTAAATAATGAGCTCAAAAGTATACAAAATATTTTACTTATACTTAAAAAATTTTATTTCTAATAATCCCACAAAGAATGTAAATTATCCTTTTAAAAAAAAAAAAGTAATCTCTCCACTCAACATGGGGCTCACACTCCTGACCCCAAGACAAAAAGAGTTGTATGTTCTATTGACTGAGCCAACCAGACACCCTGAAATTTCCTCATATGTTAGATGAGAAATTGAGGCTAAGAGACTTGGTAACTTGTTCATTTCAAGTAAGGGTGACACATAGTCAGATTTACACCTCATAAACATCATCTTAGCAATAATGTGGCTAATGGACCAGAAGGAATCAAAATGAAGCAGAGAAATGGGTTAGCAGACTATTAGAGCAGGTCCTAGACATTCTTAAAGAATATACTGTCAGTCTCTAATTCCTGACTCAGTAAATATGGAAATGCTTATACAGGCTCAGACTTCATCTCCAATCACATTTTCCACAGAAAGTTACATGCTCTTTGGGAATATTGTTATCCAAGTCAACACCTTTCGTACAATTCCAGAAGAGCAACTGTTGTACTATTTTCACTTCAGTAGTTTCCATTTTTTTTCTTATTTCTACATGGTACAGTTGATGGCCTTCTTTGTTACACAGATCTGAGCCAATATCAAATCCAACATTCATGTTTTCAATCCAAACATCAATTTTATGAATAAGAACTACAAATTCTGGAGGGCACCTGGGTGGCTCAATTGGTTAAGCATCTGACTTTGGCTTGGGTCATAATCTCACAGTTCATGAGTTCGAGACCCACAGTGGGCTCTGTGCTGACAGCTCAGAGCCTGAAGCCTGCTTTACATTCTGTGTCTCCCTCTTTCTCTGCCCATCCCCTGCTCATCTCTCTCTTTCTTTCTCTCTCTCTCAAAAAAAAAAAGAAAAAAAAATTAAAAATCTTTTTAAAAAGAACTATAAATTTTTAAGATCTCTTTTTAATTTTCTCTTTAGTTTTACCACCAGTATTAATAGTTAGATTTTTAGGGGGCTTTTTTTTTCCTGTAAAGAATTAAGTTTTTGTTTTGTTTTGTTTGTTAAGTAAGCTCTACATGCACCATGGGGCTTTAACTCATAATCCTGATAACAGGAGTCACATACTCTATCAACCAAGCCAGCCAGGTGCCCTAAGAATGAAGTTTTAGTAACTTTACAGTGAACTACTCCAATCCCTAGTCCCAGTGCCCTCCTCCAATGCTCTTAGCTGAGCGCTCTCCCAACACAGTAGCAAAGAGGGGGGTACTATTCAAATTCCAGCCTCAAAAAATTACATATCATTATTTGCAACAAATTTCCCATGTTATTTGAGAATATGTGAAGCTTTCCATTTTAGTCCACAAGTACCAAGAGCCCTATGACATAGTAATCCACTCAAAAAAATGTTGGGATCTAAACTAGTATACACACAGTAGAAATAGAAAAGAGAGAGATTCAAAAGAAGTCAAGAAGGTAGTACTGATCAGAGTTGATGACTCCATGGTTACTGGACACAGAAAGAATTCCCAAATGCCTCTGGGTTTACAACTGGGTAAAGATGGCCTCATTCATGAAAGTGCTGGAGGAACAGATGTGACCAGAAAGAAGGATACATCATCAGGTCTATGTCACCAATCAGAAAAATATCTATATTCTTGTCTACTTTAACCAAGACAAATACATTCAGGTAAGATCTCTCCAACTGTACTAGTACTATTTAACAGTCTATATTTATAACACCAAGAAAACCATGATATTTAGCAAACAGGTGTGTCAAATCTGCTTTCAGAACAAAAACTGCTCAATTATAACTGCTCAGTAACAATGTAAGTCTGTACTAGCTTCTAGCTTCTACCCAATTAATAAAGAAATGTAACCCACCCGCCTCACCACCACCACAAAAAAAAAAAAAAAAAGTACTACTAAGTGAAACATGAAACTGTCACTGACAAAGACATCTGCATTTGGTCTGGGAAAGACCAGCCCTTATGGCTCTGGATTTAACAACTTACAATCTATCTGAAAATATTATCATCTTTAAGGTCAAATACTTCTGGAGTCATATAAAGAAAGTTGAACCCTTAAAAATAAAACATCTTAAGCAGAAGTCATTGAACTAAAAACTATATTCTAAATAGAACACCAATTACCATGATTAATTTCATAGTAATGACTGTATTCTAAATCGTCCCATGGAGCTGTATACTTGCAGTCAACTTTCTTTGCCTCAGCAGGAAAGTTACGGGTAACTACAAACCGACTTTCCACATGGTTTTGAATTTTCTGAAACAGCCTACTTCTGAAATTTTTCAGACTGCTAGAAGACAAGGAGAATGGAGACTATTGATTTTTTGTGCAAGATGGACTTAAATCTAAAGCCTTATCTTTCATTTCTTGAAGAACCTGGCTTCTGCTTTCCTCTCAAGCTTCATCTTGCTGCACATTCCCTGAGTTTAACACTATCCTCCCACAACCAAGAAATATTACACTGTTTGTACTTTAGTACGATATTGTAGTTTAATATATTAGTATGCATCACAATTACATGATACTCCTTCTGTATCTTATATTTTCTCCTTCCCTTATTTACCTAGGTAACTCATATTTATCCTTTAAAACTCAGTTCAGAAATCACCTCCTCCAAGAAGCCTTCTGTCACTGTGTTAGGTGCTCTTTACTAGGAGTACCAGGTATTATAATTGGCTGACTGCTTATGTCAACTACCAGACCACCAACATTTTTGAAGAGAGCAACTATGCTCAGTAGTTTGAAAACTACATGCAGTTTACCTGATGACAGCTTTGTCTATTCAAGAGTTAGAGTAGGGGAGTACAGCTCTTTGCCTACACAGAGGAACTAGTAAATCAGCAGGGCATTAACTGTACAACCGCAGCCCTCAATGTATAACAGAACATCGTTAGGAAGAGATTCCACATTAGTTTTAGATCATGATGTATCATTTACTATCTATGTGGACTTTGATATGTTACATCACTTTTCTAAACTTCACTTTGTTTATAAAATGATTAATAGAATACCTACCTCAAAGAGTTTAAGAAAATTTTTTTTAAATGTTTATTTATTTTTGAGAGACAGAGCACGAGCAGGGGAAGGGGAAGGAGTGGGGGGGGGGGGGCGACAGACTCTGAAGCAGGCTCCAGACTCTGAACTGTCAGCATAGAGCCCAACGCAATGCTTGAACTTACAATCTAAACCAAGGTCAGATGTTTAACTGACTGAGCCACCCAGTTGCCACTCAAAGTGTTTAAAAGAATTAAAAGTTATTTGCAAAAACTAAGTTTGTTTATGAGGGTATTTATGTATATATGTGTGCATATGTACCTGTGCATATAAAATAGTGGGTATATGTGTGTGTGTATGTATACAAGACTAAAAGTGCCTAGCTCAGTAGG
This sequence comes from Hyaena hyaena, assembly GCF_003009895.1. Lineage (NCBI taxonomy): Eukaryota > Metazoa > Chordata > Mammalia > Carnivora > Hyaenidae > Hyaena > Hyaena hyaena. Next base: position 4,163,348 of record NW_024080665.1, read on the forward strand.
CTAGAAACTCTATAAATAATAACAAAGATTATTATCAGTATAATTACATTGTTAACTACTTTTAAGTACAAACATAAATACTTATGTAATTTGGAGCTGTTTGGATCTGAAATCACTGAAATTAAAACATAAAGCACTTGACTCAAGTTAGAATCATCTAAGTGGAAACTCTTTCAATTCACCACTGTAATTCATTATTCATATAGCTTTACATAAATTTCAGACCCTACAAGGTACAAAACTGAAAAATCTGAATGACCCTGCTTTAAGGATTACTCTTCTAAACTGCCTACTCAAATGAAGATGTATTACTGAATTATTCATCTACAACATCCCCCTCACACATATACACACTGTACACTGTAGATGCTCAGGAAATGTAGAATTCAGGAATTTGGTGAATGGACTGTCCCGAATTTTAAAATATTTGAAAACTAAAACTAAGCTTTAAAATATGAATTCAAAATAAAATCAGGGGTGCCTGGGTGGCTTAGTCAGTTGAGGATCAATTCTGGATTTTGGCTCAGGTCATGATCTCTTGGATCAAGCCCCACGAGGGATCCGTGCTCAGTGTGGAATCTGCTTAAGATTCTCTCTCTCTCCCTCTGCCCCTCTCTCCTGCTTGTGCTCTCTAAAATAAAATCAATAAAATCTATAAAAATAAATAAAATCAATAACAACCGGCTTAACTCTATCATGAACAAGCAATATGATCTAGAAGTATAAAATATGAAAACCATCCAAATCCCTTATTATTCCATGAAAATGCTTCACACAAGTTTCAGCAGTTACCCCATAAATACTGGTCTTAGGAGTAGGGCTATCACTGGATCTGTGTACCAAGTATTGAGCCAACAATCTTACCAAGACTGGAAGACTTGGGGGCCCTCAAAAGGGAAGTGTTCAAAAAGAGAATCTCAGATTTTGTTGCTGTGACATTTATATAAATTTTTATAAATACTTATATATATTTGCATACTATAACCACCCCCAAAACCCCCAATACCCCATGCTTAGCATAATACTTTGCAACTTATAAATATTTTCATAGATAATATCACATTTGAGCATCATGATAACCCTGTGAGGTAAACATAAGAGAATATTATAACCTACTTAACAGATGAGGAAACTGAGACTAAGATCAAGTGATATGTCCAAGATAACACAGTTATAAAACAGGGCTGAGTAATTATATGACAACACTCCTTCTGTAAGAGAGTTCTACCTCTGAAAAAAAAATTTTTTTTTTTTTTTTTTAACAAATGTACCATGAATCACCAAAGGCAAAACAGTAGGAAAATACCAGCCTAAAAGTCAGGAGATTAGGATCGGAATCCCATTCTACAACTCTGTATCTGTAAAAGTTGGATAATTTACTTAACTTCTCAGACCTATTTTCTCACCTGGAAAGTGGGAATCACAGCAATTACCTTTTTGGGCTACTGTGAAGAATGAATGAGATCACGTAAATAGTCTCAGAGCAAATTCTCTGGGCCATAACAGGTACTTAGTAAAGCAACTATTTTTATTATTTTCCTTTTTCTCTAGGCCTTGGCTGTCTCATATGGTAACAATGTTAAATAAGATTATCTTTAAAATTCTTTCTAGTTCTAAAAGACTACTTCTCCACAGGAAAGTGAGCCATTTCTTCTTATTTAGGGTTTCTAAAAGTGGGTTCTATCTGTCCCTATCTGTAGTTTCTCAAAATATTTATACAAGTGTAAAAGTAAACATGTTCCTTAAAGAAAATATAACTTACCAATAGCTTTGCAGCTTGAACGCGAACCACCCAGGAGCCATCACTAACCATGTGACAAATTTTTCCAAATGCATCATCAACTAAGCGAATTTCTTCATTAGAAGAAGGGATAGGGACAATGCTAAATTAAAAGAAAAAAAACCCACAAATAACAAAACATGAGCCTAAAGCTGCAAGTTCAATAAACAGAATAACCAAGGAAAACTGGCAAACACCCATACACACACACAATGACAACTGAGTAATTCAAATCCTAGAGTGATAGAATACATTTCAAAAAATCACTCTGAAAGTATGAAGCAATACTTTTAGTTACACTGCAAATTTTCAGTGTCTTAAATAAAAGTGTTTAGCCCACCAAAAGCTCAAAGATTTACAAAGATACCAAAAACGAGCTACCACAGAGTATATCTTTAAGTTTATTCTCTCCTATAACTGCATTGCTGTCAATATAGTAAATCATAGAATCAATATAAAACACACTTGCAAATCTGGTCCTAGAAGATGCAATTTCCAATTAATCTTTTATTTTTTATTTTTTTGGTATTTATAGGTTTATTAACTTATTCGGGTTTTCCACTTTATTTTTTTTTTAATAATTTTTAAAAATGTTTTATTTATTTTTTTGAGAGAGAGAGACAGACAGCGTGAGCAGGGGAGGGTCAGAGAGAGAGGGAGACACAGAATCAGAAGCAGGCTCCAGGCTCTGAGCTATCAGCACAGAGCCTGACGAACCCGCGAACCTTGAGATCATGACCTAAGCCGAAGCCGGACGCTCAACCAACTGAGCCACCCAGGCACCCCTGGTTTTCCACTTTAGCAGGCAGTTTAATGAAGAGGAAGAAAACACTTTTTTTTCTATAGAAGGAGCTCTTCTACAAAATAGATTAATATTTGTCTCTCCACCTCAAAGAATCACTGTGAGAATAAATAATTTAATTATAATGAAAATATTTTTAATGAGGAAAACACCTCATAAGGGATCATTATTCTCAAACTCACCTAGTATCTTTATCTGGCATTTCTATTTACTAAAATGGGCCCCAAACAATTTAAAGATTAAAAAAAGAGTGGGGCAGGGGGTGCTTAGATAGCACTTGAGAAAGACAGTCTCTTCACGTATAGATGAGGAGGTTGGGACCCAGAGAGGAAATATCTTTCCCAGGGTCCGTGGAGAGTTCACGGCAGAGCTGAAAAACAAGGACCAAGGATCCTGATTAGCAGGATCTGCACTTGCCCCCAATTCCACACTGCTTTCTAAAAATCTAACCGACATTCCTTATCTGAAGGAGGGCTTTTTGCATGATGGGAGAAGAGAAAAATGGCTTGGCAATGAACAAAAGCTGGCTTACACCCACACTGACCTTTCAGGATAGAGCTGACTGACAACCCAGATAAGTTGGACTGCAGCACTGCGCACTTGTTCATAGTCATCAGACAGCAATTTACAGGCCTGAAAACAAGAATTTCAGAAGTCTGTTAGTTCTGTGCCCTCCCAGGTGATGTTCAAACTATTTTCAAAATGAAGACAGGGTGGCTGGAGAAGGATGCCAATCAAAATACTTGTGGGTAGTTTTAGCTTCTTGAACCTTCACCCAACAAAGAATTCTTGGCCTCTGTCAGTTGTGTTCTGTGTTCTGACTCCCATCTCACGTCTGAAGGCAGAACCACAGATTGATAGACAGAACAAAAGCCACCTAGAATAGTATCAATCCTAGCAAAGCCTGCTGGGAGCCCACCGTGCTGCTCACACAGGCTCAAACACCAAATCTGGGGGTTTTTCCTCCTTTCTGTAAAACCAAAGCACAAATTTCTCACAATCTGAAAACTTAAGCACTCTAAGTAAATGTATAATTTTAATGCTAACCTGCCAAAAGAGGCCAGATTTTTGTTTTACTTTGGTCTAAGATGGAATATCCCTGCTCCAACTACATGGCAACACCCTAGACTTCAACAACACCCAGAACTACTCCATTCCTAGAATTTAAAAATCCTATATTCCAGGGGCACCAGGGTGGCTCGGTTAAGTATCCAACTTCAGCTCAGGTCACGATCTCACAGTTCATGAGTTCAAGCCCCACACTGGGCTCTCTGATGTCAGCATGGAGCCGGCTTTGGATCTTCTGTCCCCCTTTCTCTCTGCCCTGCCCCCACTTGTTCTCTCTCTCAATAAATAAATAAATAAACTTAAAAAAAGTTTTAGTAATAAAAATAAAAATCCCATATTCCCTGCTCTCTGATCATAGCATGTTACTCCACCAGCTCTTTCATTTCTGTGAATTAATCCATCACACTTGCTCTTTGGTCCCACTTAACCTACCTGCCCATTTAACCAGGATTTCCCAACCTTGGCACTACCGTCATTTTGAAATGTACAATTGTTTTTTGTGAGAGGCTGTCTCTGTTAACCACTGTTAACATGGTTAGCAATATCCTTGGCCTCTACCCACTAAATAGTTAACACTTCACCCTCCCTCTCCCTAGCAGTTGCAAAAGCCCAAAATATCTCCAGACACTGCCAAATATTCCTTAGAGAGTAAAATCACCCTGGTTGAGAACCATTGCTTTAATTCCACCCTTTGTCTCCAAACGAACCACCATCTCCTTGCTCCATACCATTCCATCACTTAGTCCTGACAGGACCGTCAGCATCACCACTGACAATGCCCTCGAGATGTCTACAGCTGCTCTGCAAACCCGACACCTCTCTACTCCTCACAAGGGCAGCAGAGCACTAGCAAAGACCACACTCTCTAGGGGTCTGGGGGCTCATGATCTCGAACCTTACTTGCTCTCTCTGAAATCTTTCACAGCCCTGCTTTTCACTGACATTCCCCAAGGCAGCTGGTCTTAACTTCCTGCTCTGGGCCCCTACCCCACTTCCAGCCATAAGGCAGCATGTTTATCTGAGAAAAATCCAAGTTCTCAGGCACAAATGCTCCCAAGTATTCCATAACATTTATAAATTCATTTATACCTATATTCTCCCATACCTTGTTTTCTCAATGTCTCAGGGAAAAGTATCCTAATTCCTAATCCTTCTAGGATTTTTTGCTATGGATCCCATCAGTTCCTCATATAGGCCTTCCCTTACCATCCTCCAAAATAGGTCCTATTTGTGATTCTCTATTATAGCACCCTGTTTATTTACTGCATTCCACTACTCACAAGCTGTAATTATTGTGTTCATTTATTTAATTGCCCGTCTCACCCATGAGAATGTGAAGGGCATGGATCCTATCTAACATGCTTGGTGTTAGACAACCAGCATTAGGTACTCATTAATATTTGTTGGATGAACCAATTCATGAATCTGACTTTCTGTTTAAAGAAACTTACTCCACCATTTATCCCCCTTTGTCTTTTCTATACCCAATTTCTCCCCAAAACACTGGCTCTCTTCAACATATAAACATACTTATTTTAGCAGTTATCTTTATTATTATTTTTTTTTAGTTACCCTTAAAATACAAAAAGCCCTCCCTTAATCCTATGCCCCTTTCTACCACTTTCCATCCTGCCATCCTATTATAGCCAAGTTTCTTTAAAGTACAGTCACTATTGCCTTATCTCAATTGACCCCAATCTGGCTTCCACCCCCAACACTCTTACTAAAACTGCTCTTTTCAAACTCATTAACGGCTGCCTTGTTGCTAAGTCCAATGGGTAGATTTCAGTCCTATTCTAGCTGACCTTTCACTAGCATGTGACTCTGATGACTAGGAGAACTCCCTCGTGCCTTTTCTGGAATCTATTTTTCCTCCTCATCCATCTCTTCTATCTCTTAAATGATGGACCTTAACCATGGTTTCCATCCTTGGGTCTCTTTCAATCTTCTTACTCTCTCTGGGTATCCACATGCCCCCTAGATACTGATGGCTTCAATTACCCACCTCCAGCTCTGACCTCTGCTGAGCTCCAGACTTTCAAAACTATCTACAGCCTGGAACTTTCCTCATGGGTATCCCATCAATCCTTCAAACTCAACATAACCAAAACTGGTATGGTACCTAATTCAACCTCACATCTCAAATAATCCAACATTTCATCCTCACTCCCTCATCATTGGGTGCCTTGTTAACTGACACGGTCTTAGGCCACTAAATATCTGAATCACCTAACTCTTCTTCCTCTGAATCCTTACTCTCTAAGTTTCCTCTAATTTTTTGGCTTCCCATAGAGTTTTCCTATAGGGAGAGAAGGTGCTAGTCATACCAACACTACCATTCTGAACTCACTCTATTTCATTTTGTAAAAGAATAAACTTGGATTATACATCAGTCATAGGGGTTTATCTAATTTCCATCTTCCTCTGAAAGATAAAACCATTCTTCGTACAAAATCTGGTCTCTGACATGGATTTAGATTGCTTGTCTCTAGATTCATTCAATTATTCTACAAGAGAAGTATCACCTTGTAAGGTCTTTTTGTTAGTCAGTCAATCAGCTTCTCCTAATGATACTACAACTTCACTGTGCCTTTCTTTATCAATACTACAAATATCTGAGTACCTTTTCAAATGATCCCATGGTCTCGGTCATCTTCCTTCAGAATTACTCTAGTATGTCAAGTATGGTACCTAGAATCGACTTCATACTTGCCCCAACCAAACAAGAGATCAGCAAGACTACCACTTTCCTTATTCTGAACACTACATTTCTCTTTGTGTACTCTGGTATACACAGTGAGCTACCTAAAGCCTCCTAAAAGTCTTGCTTACATATATTAGTGCTATTCAATTACCTATCCTCCATCCTCATTAAAATGTATGTTTTGGATACAACTTCACATTCACCCCAGTTAGTATTGCCAGTTGATGCTCTATGTTTTCAAATTCTCACAACCAGTATACACTCTCCCAGTTTCATTATCCCTCCTCTCCTTCCAGACATTAGTCTTGTAAGGTACCTGATTATAAATTGTTTGGTGTAATTTCAGTCCTCTTTCATGGAGCTGCAACTAGATAATAAAAATAAGTGTAAGTATTTAGGGACAAAAGATCAATATTTCCAATGTCTCCCCATAGTCCCATATATTTTCCCCCATTATATAAGATTAACATAGTTCCCATTAGCCAAACTTAGTGCTATTTAAGTAAGAAATCTGGTCAAAGACTTTTGAGTAGAAACATTGAAGAGACTTAATAAATCTAACCCATCAACTGTCCCAAGGGGATATTAGAAAAATATTAAATAATGATAAGAAGGCAAAAGAAGAAATGGTTAACACTACCTCCCCCTAAAATGTACCTCTCGTCCCCCCCCCCCCCCCCCCCCCCCCCC
>NW_024080665.1:4170781-4189734 GCF_003009895.1 Hyaena hyaena
TTTTTTTAATGAAACAAACAAACCAAACTGTCACCCTTTGATTTCCATGATCATGTTTACCATGGCTTTTATAGCTGCTGTCCTGACTCGTGGGTCTTGGTCACTGAAGTAATCCCCTATAATTTTCTGGACATCTCTGACAGCTAGGCCTTCTCCATCTTTTGTAACACTTTTCTCCAAAGAGCCAAGATTGCCAAGTAATTGCAGGCATTTATTTCTTACACCATGGGAGGTATCTGTGAGATGCTGTGAAAAGAAAAGAGAGAACAAAAGGACACGATTGAGATAGCTTAAAATAAATAAAAAACCAGAAACAAAAGCATTATATCAGCTTTAGGAATAACTTCAAACACAACATTCTCACCAGTCCCTCTAATATCATGTTACTTGAGTATGTATCTTCCAAAAGAACGGAGAGTCCTTAGAAAATAAGATTCCCGTCTGATCATCACTGTATTCCCAACAGCTAGCACTTTGCTTTATAAAGAGAAGGTACTTTAAAAATGGCCCCTAGGGGCATCTGGGTGGCTCAACTGGTTAAACGTACAACTCTTGGTTTCGCCTCAAGTCATAGTCTCAGTTTCATGAGTTCAACCTCCACCTGGGGCACTGCGCTGGCAGTACGGAGCCTACTTGGGATTCTCTCTCCCTCTCTCTCTGCCCCTCCCCTGCTTGTGCAGTTTCTCTCTCTCTCAAATAAACTTTTAAATACATAAATAAATAAAGCCCCTGAACTGCATTTTATTTGCTATCAAATCTAAAAACAAAAAATGTATAAATTTTTAAAACTTTTAACATCCATACAGAAAAATTCAGAGTTTAAGTATACAGTTCCATGAGTTTTCACCAAATGAATATACACATAAAAAAGTGCCCAGATAAAGAAACAGAACATGACCAACACCCCAGAAACCTCTCCTGTTCCCCTCCCCATGAACTACTCTACCACCATCAAAATTAGCCAATATCTTGACTTCTAACACCTAGATTTATCTGGCCAATTTTTTTATTAGAATTTTAGAGAAAGTATAAGTGGGGGAGAGGTATAGACAAGAAGAGAGGGAGAGGAAGGCTTAAGGGGAGAAAGGGAGAGAGAGACAGAGAGAGAGAAAATGAGAATCTTAAGCAGACTCCATGCTCAAGCTGACATAGGGACTCAATCCCACAACCCTGGGATTATGAACCAAGTCAAAATCAAGAGTTGGTTGCTCAACCAACTGAGCCACCCAGGTGCCCTATTTTGCCCATTTTTATACTTTGTAATATCAAGCAGTGTGTGACCTCTCTTGCTTAATATTATGTTTGTAAGATTCATCCATAGTATGACATATGGCAATGGTTCATTCATTTTCATTACCATATATATTCCATTTATCAGTACACCACAATCCACTTATCCTTTCCCATACAGTTTTTGGCTATTCTAAATAATGCTACCATGACTGTGATAGCTTGAACGTGGCTTCTGTTGGATATATACTTAGGAATGGAATTGATGGGTCACAAGACATGTATATGGTCAGCTTAATAAGACACTGCCAAATAGTTTTCCAAAGCAGTTGTACTAATTTAACTAATTTATACTTCTACCAGTGACACTTGGTGTTCCAGTTGTGCCACATCCTTGTCAACACTTAAGTACTGTCAATCTTTTTCATGTTAGCTCTTATCCCAGTATTTTTTAAATACTTTTAAATTTTAAATACTTTTAAATTTTACTTTTTTTTACTTTTTTATTTTTTTACTTTTAATCTACATCCTAGTTAGCATATTAATGCAATAATGATTTCAAGAGTAGAATCCAGTGATTCATCCCCTAGGTATCATCCCAAAAAGTGTCCTCCTTAATGCTTCTTGCCCAGTTAGCCCATCCCCCCACCCACAGCCCCTCCAGCAACCCTGTGTTTGTTCTGTATATTTAAGTCTCTTAGGTTTTGTCCCTCTCTCTGTTTTTATATTATTTTTGCTTCCCTTCTCTTATGTTCCTCTGTTTTGTATCTTAAATTCCACATATGAGTGAAGTCATATATTTGTCTTTATCTAGCTAATTTCACTTAGCATAATACACTCTAGTTCTATCCATGTCATTGCAAATGGCAAGATTTCATTCTTTTTGATTGCCAAGTAATACTCCATTGTGTGTGTGTGTGTGTGTGTGTGTGTGTGTGTGTGTATATATATATATATATATATATATATATACCACATCTTCTTTATCCATTCATCTGTCGATGGACATCTAGGCTCTTTCCATTCTTTGGCTATTGTCGATAGGTGGTGCTGCTATAAACAATGGGGTGCATGTTTTCTTTTGAAACAGCACACCTGTATCCTTTGGATAAATACCTAGTAGTGCAACTGCTGGGTCGTAGGGTAGTCCTCTTTTTAATTTTCTGAGGAAACTCCATACTGTTTTCCAGAGTGGCTGCACCAGTTTGCATTCCCACCAGCAGTGCAAAAGCAATCCTCTTTCTCCACATCCTTGCCAACATCTGATGTTAGCCATTCTGATGGGTGTGAGGTGGTGTCTCATTGTGGTTTTGATATGTGTTTCCCTGATGATGAGTGATGTTGAGCATTTTTTCATGTGTCTTGTTAGCCATATGGATGTCTTCTCACCAGTATTTTTAATGGACATAACAGCTATATCTAGTCCAATGCTACTAAAATAAGCTATCTGCATAATATACAAATGTTAATACAAAACAAGTATTAGATATTCCCTTCAAGTTCAAATTTTTCAGGTTTTTCTATCCGTAAATAAAATCACTGAAGTCACAACAGTCTCTGGAAGTGCCCTCAATAATCACCCATTTCTCTTCTCCTGCCTTAATCTGCCAATCCCCTATTTTCAGGACCATAAGGATTAAGTGATATGTCTAAAAAACATGATAATTTAGTAGAAGAGCTAATATGAACACTCCTGACACCCACTCAATCCAGAGCTCTTTTCCCCTACTCTGCTGCATCAATAACGTCATGATTTTCAAAAGTGTGCTATGTTCAGAGTTGAGCATCTGTACTTTAAATATTTACAAAGCTCCACAATACCTGTTTTCCTTACATATATTACTCCCAAGTACCAGCAGTCTCCAGCATGAAGAATCACTCAGGTTTGTAATTACTGTATGATAAACATACTGTTCCTAAATCAATAACCAATTCTTATTATTAGCTAACTAGGCTGCCAATAGTTTGTATAAGTAATACCCACACACACAACTGAAGAAACAGAAAGATGTATCCAATAAGTAAATATATCATAGCTGATTCCAGGGCTATGATAAAGTACAAGATGAGATTGGATTATTTTGTTGTGCCAAAAGGAAAAGAGGTATTCAAAGACAAAGAGAAGTCAAAAGAACATAGAAGCCAGCTTAAAAGGGCTCCTACTTGGCCAAATCAGGAAATCTGAACATCAAGATGAATAATTATAGTAACAGACTATCATTCATTCAACAAGTAATCTGAGTCCGTAACTGATACACACAAATTGAAAGTCTGATGAGAGAATATTTATATAGTCTCAGGGAGCCTGGGTGGCTCAGTCAGTTGAGGTCATGATCTCACGGTTCGTGGGTTTGAGCCCCGCGTCGGTCTCTGCTGACAGCTAGCTCAGGGCCTGGAGCCTGTCTTCGGATTCTTTATCTCCCTCTCTCTCTGACCCTCCCCTGCTAATGCTGTCTCTCTCTCAGAAATAAATAAAAAATTTAAAAAATTTAAAAAAAGAATATTTATAGTCTCAAAGTGCCACCCCACAAAATACTTATTCATTTCAAAAGGAAAGAGTCACTTTATAGGGAAACAGTGTGACAAGACTATCTTAACCAAGTGATCAAAGTAAACATCATTAGTAATGGGACAAATCAAAATGGTGTAGCACTTAACAGGATGCAATAAGAAGAGTATCATTTCTGTGATTATTTTTTTAAATGTTTATTTATTTTTGAGAGAGAGAGAGACAGTGTGAGTAGGGGAGGGGCAGAGAGAGAGAAAGACACAGAATCTGAAATAAGCCCTGGGGGCTCAAACCCATGAACCCTGAGATCATGACTTGAGTTGAAGTTGGACGCTCAACTGACTAAGCCAACCAGGCGCCCCCTCTGATATACACACACACTTTTTTTTTGAAAGAGAAAACATCAGTGAGTGGGGGAGGGGTGGGGGAAAAGAAAGGCCTGGGGGGGTGGGGGTGGGGGGCTGGAGAGAATATCTTAAGCAGGCTCCGCACCCAGTGCAGAGCTCTTACGATCATGAGATCACGACCTGAGTGGAAATCAGGAGTTAGACACTTAACTGACTGAGCCACTGAGGTGCCCCTTGTCTGTGATATTCTTAGCAAAGGAGGAAAACTTGAATCTAATTATGAGGAAATATCAGATAAACCCTAATTCAGGAAGGTTCTAAGAAAGACCTATTCTATAATTTTCAAAAATGTCAACATCATAAAATCATGTAAAGACTGAGGAATTTATACTAGATTGAAGACTAATGAAGTATGCAGACTAAAACGTAACACGTGATTCTGAACTGGATCCTCTTCCAATAAGGGACATGACTGAAACAAATAGTGAAACATGAATGATGTGTGAGAATTAAATAGAGGCATATGCTGATGTTGATGTCTTGATTTTGACGGTCATATTGAGGTTTTGTAGGCAAATATCTTTGTTTATGGAAAAATAACACTGGAAGTATTCATGCAGAACAAATGGGCAACTTATTCTAACCTGGTTCACAAGAAAAGAAAGCTCTCTATTACTACACTTGTAATTTACCCACAAGTTTGAGACTTTAAAAATAATTGAACTGTCTACACAAAAGAAAAAAGAAAATAATCATACTGTTTCATAAACATTAGAAAAGTAGGAGTGCCTGGCTGGCTCAGCTGGTGAGCCGACAACTTTTGATCTCAGGGTTGTAAGTTTAAGCCCCATGCTGGGTGTAGAGATTATTTAAAACTAAAATCAGAGGCACTTGGGGGGCTAAGTCAATTAAGTGTCCATCTTTGGCTCAGATCATGATCTCATGGTTTGTGGGTTCAAGCCCCGCGTCAGACTCTGCTTACAGCTCAGAGCCTGGAGCTTGCTTCAGATTCTGTGTCTCCCTCTCTCTCTGCCCCTCCCCAACTCGTGCTCTGTCTCTCTCTCAAAAATAAACATTAAAAAAATTTTTTAAATAAATAAGACAAAGACAAAAGGAAGGAAGGAAGGAATTACATTATCCATAAGAGTATTTTAAGACCACAAAAAGAAAGAGGCAGCAATAGCTGAACCACACCCAAACAGGTTCAGAGAAATGCCTCCAGGAAGTATAGGAAACCTTGCAGACAGGGGCGCCTGGGTGGCTTAGTCGGTTAAGCGTCCGACTTTCGCTTAGGTCATGATCTCGCAGTTTGTGGGTTCAAGCCCCGCGTCGGGCTCTGTGCTGACTGCCAGCTCAGAGCCTGGAGCCTGTTTCAGTCTGTGACTCCCTCTCTCTCTGACCCTCCCCTGCTCATGCTGTCTCTCTCTCTCTCTCTCCTAGAAATAAATAAAACATTAAAAAAAATTTAAAAAAAAAAAAAGGAAACCTTGCAGACAAAGTAGATTCCATAAATTGTTTCACTTCTTGTCTGAGAGGCAAAGTAGCAAAGCTGAATGAGCATGGACTGCAATCAGACTGACCTATTTGACTGCTTGCCCCAACACTTAGTATCTTTGTGATCTTCATTAAATCCCACAAGTCTTTAGAAATCCTTATTTTGTAAAAAGAGGAATAAGATCCCTACCATGAAGTTTTGTGGTGAGTATACTAAATGAACTCATGTAGGAATTACTATATGCAAAATTAGCTAATAGTGTCTAGGATATAATAGACATTCAATAAGTACAAGTGCCTAGTATAGTGCCTAGCACTTAGCATGTACTTAAACAAACCTACTTAAGAAGAGGAGAACAGGTAGGGAAAAAAAGGGCAAGTGACAGCAAAGAACAGAAAATGGTGAAGTGTCAGAGGTAAGAGTGGGCACCCGGATGAAACAGGTCTGCTGATCTGGAACACACAAGCATGAACTTTCTAGCAATGGCTGTCTAACAGGGCACTCGATGTCATGAAAGGTAGTGAGCACCTGTTAATGGCTCACATCAGAATGCTCCAGAAGAAGATTCCTGAATTAAGTGGAAACCCAGGCTTGGTGAGAAGCTATGTACTATGTGAACATGGGGTGGGCAGAAAGGCTTCCTTGGAGAAGAAAACAAAGGAAACATGATGAAAAAGCCACTATGCTGAGGGTGGGTCTCTCAGATATGGAACTTATTATAAAAATGGTTCACTCCAACATTTTGGCTCAGAGTTAATTCTTGCCTCCAAGTTATTTAGGTTGCAGATACGTGAAACATACCCTCAAGTTCTCAAAAGGCCTCTTATATAGTAAGAGCTCAAAACTATCAATCAAAATAAGACAGTGAAACTGAGAAGTTAAGAGAAACTTACAGATATGAAGCTGACAATGACTGTCAGTTAATAGAGCAGGACAATTTTTAACAAACTATTTTAGTAGGAAAACCTCATTTCTCATAACTAAACTGTTAACTGAACCACCAGCCACTGAAGGTTGCTTCCTCTGTTACAAACACTTCATTCAATTTTCAAACAACAAACTGAACCTTCCAGCTTCTATTAAGGTAACCAGGCAACAATGCAGTATAACCAGCCTATTACTGCAAAATGAAGGTTAGGCCGAAAGAGAGCGGAAGTCTAAATCACACCCTCAGGGCAGTAATTACAGTTGTCAGGTCCTTCCCATACAGGTCACTACTTGCATCACACCATCATCACTAACAGCTACCTAGTATGTCTGCTCTGCAGATGATGCTATTTTGGTGTTATACCCAGGCCGCTATAGTGACATCATTTTTATATTAATGGAATGAGTAAGCAAACCACATCCCCAAAAACGGGAGTAATCCGTGTCAAAGACAGGCTAAACGAATTAAAACTATTGCTGTAGGGGAAAAAAGAATGGTTAGCATACCAAGAAAATCTAAGAATGAAGTTTCTTAAGACAAAAATAACTTACCGATTCATTCGGTTTCAATATGGATTCTGTTTACGCACAGACAAAAATTCAGTGTACTTTGTATGCAAATGATTTTTTAAAGATTTTGTTTTTAAGTGATCTCTACACCCAACATGAAGGCTTGAACCTGTGACCCCAAGATCAAGAGTCACACACTCCACTGAGCTGGCCAGGTGCCCCTGTATGCAAATTATTTTAACAGATACCTTCTCCTAACAAACTACACGTAATAGTGGTTCGAATACTATTTTATAAATGTTAAAATGCTGTATGGTTTTGTCTGCTGCCTTAAGAATTTAATGTACTTTTGCCATAGAATTAAAGAAACAGAGAGACTGGAAGAGAAAGTGAGATGGAGACAAACAAGAATTAAAACTAGGTTCTAAGAAAGCTTTATATGAAAAAATGACAAGATATATTTGTCCAGCTGGAAAAATCTTCACAGATAGGAAGCAAAGCAGAATATCTCCAATTTCAGTTGTACAGATGCTACTTATAAAAAGAATATTAATTCCCTAGCCAAATCTGTCCGCCAAATCTTTTCTTCTCTCAAGTGAGGATTAATTATACAATGTACGTCAAATGAGAATTAACTGTACAATAACCCTCAAAGGGTTATTGACAGGATAAAATGAGATGAACATTTAAGAGTTAAGAGTACCTGAAGGCACAACAGTCTTCCTACTGTGAAACAAAAAATACAGCAGATTCGTACCTTATATTTGAAAGACATATAACCTTATATTTGAAAGACATATAAAGAGCAATTTGAACTTCAAAAAATAATAGTGATAGGAATAGATCATAATATATTCAATAAAATGAGAGAGAGAGACAGGAAAGGGAGGGAAAGCTTTATGTACAGCAGAATGCCAACTAATAAACAGAGAAGAAATAAACGTTAGAAAAATCACAGTTTTGCAATGACCAAAGAACGGACTCTGCAATATTTATTAATAGTCACTAAAATATAGAGTAAAAATATGATGGGGAAGGAGATATTTACATAATCTTAAAGTATCTCCCACAAATCACTTATTAATCACAGAAAAAAATCATTAACTCTACAACAAAAAACCTGGAAGTCACTACCTTAACCAAGTACCAAAGCTAACATCAACAATGAGTCAAACCTCATCTGTGCCTCATAATATGATAAACCAAGGAAGACAAATATTATTTCTGTGGTATCCCTGCCCAAATGCATAACGTGAATCTAAACAGAGGAAATATCAGACAAATACAGACTGAAACACATTCTATAATAAATGGCCTATATTCTTCAAAAATGTCAAGGTCATGAAAGATGTAAGCTAAGGGACCTTTCCAAATTAAAGAAGAGGCATGAAAACTAAATGCATTATGGGATCCTGGACTAGAAAAGAAAACTTTATATAAAGGATAATACTGGGACAATAGATAGAATTTGAATAAAGGTTGAGATTAGTATTAGTACTACATCAAAGTTCAATCTCCTGATTTTCAGAGTTGCATTGCGTTTATAAAAATTATAGCCTTCTTAAGAAACACACATAAGTATTTAAATATTACTTTAGTGGAAACGGGTTTTTAACTGCAATTTACTGTTAAATGGTTCAGGAAAAAATAACATGTAGATACAAAGCAATAGTGATAAAGTATATGTGAGAAAATGTTAACTATTGGTGAATCGTGGAGAAGGATATATGGAAATCCTCTACATTATTTTTATCATTGGGGGATTAAGTTTTAAATTGGCGAGGTGTTTGGATTTGGTCCCAATCCAATGCTTTCCCAGAATTCTTTTCTCAGTGAGAGGCACCAGCATCTAATCTGGCACATAAACCAGAAACCTAGGAATCATCTTGAATAATTCCCTTCACCTTCAACCCTTCCTCAATCACTAAATCTCCTCAATCTAAATATTTCTCAAAACTATCCATATCTTTCCATCTTTCCATCACTTTAATCCAAATTACTATAATCTCTGAATTAGGATATAATACATCCTGACTCATCTCTCTTTGGCAATACTGGCCTCTTCTCCAAGGAGCTCTCTGTAACACAAAAAAATTCTTTATGAAATGCAAATCTGAAGTCACCTCTCTCCCCCACTGTCTACCCAAAACACTTTAATGGCTTCTCAACAAGACCTACAAGACCTTGCATTTACCCTGATGATTCCTAAATGGTTTTTGGTCTCAAGATCCCTTTAATTTTTTGTTTTCAAATGTTTATTTATTATTTTTGTGAGAGAAAGAGAGAAAGCATGAGCAGGGGAGGGGCAGAAAGAGGGAGAGGGAGAATTCCAAGCAGGCTCTGTGTTGTCAGCTTAGAGCCCGACTTGATCTCACAGTGAGATCATAACCTGAGCCTAAATCAAGAGTAGCACATTTCATCGACTGAGCCACCAGGGGCACCCATTCTTTTTCTTTTTTAATTTAAGTATGGTTGACACACAATGTTATTAGTTTCAGGTGTACAACCTGAACAACTCTATACATACATGTATAGTGATAGAGCAACTCTATAACGTACAGTGCTTGAGCAACTCTATACATTATGCTATGCTCACATGTATACCATCTGTCATCATAGTGCTATTACAATACCGCTGACTATATTCCCTATGCTGTACCTTCCATCCCTGTGACTTACCTGTGCCGTAACTGGAAGCCTGTCCCTTCCACTCCTCTTCAGCCATTTTGCTCATCCCTCCAGCCCCCACCCTCCTACAACCACCATGTTCTCTGTATTTATAGGTCTGTTTCTGCTTTGTTTGTTCATTTGTCTTTTTTTCCCCCACAAATGAGTGAAATCATATTGTATTTGTCTTTCTCAGCCAACTTACTTCACTTAGCATAGCACCTTCTAGATCCACCTGTGTTATTGTGAATGGCAAGATCCTAACATTTCTATGGCTGAGTAATATTCCATTGTATATACACACCATATTCCCTTTATCCATTCACTTATCAATGGACACTTAGATTGCTTTCATATTTTGGTTACTGTAAATAATACTACAATAAACACAGGGGAACATATATCTTTTCGAAATAGTATTTTTGTTTTCTTTGGGTAAATATCCAATATTGAAATTACTGGATTCTATGGCTCTTCTATTTTTAATTTTTTTGAGGAACCTCCATACTACTTCTAGAATATCTTTTATAACCCTGACTACTGCCTCATGAGTTCCTTAAAGGCTGAAATTTCATTTCTCCAAGGAAGATATATAGATGGTCAATAAGCAAATGAAAGGATGCTTACAATAACTAATCACTAACCATTATAGAAAAGCAAATCAAAACCACAATGAGATACCACTTCATACCCATTGGGATGGCTTTTGCGAAAGGAAGGAAGGAAGGAAATAGGCAAGGAGGTGGAGAAACTGGAACCCTGTGCACTACTGGTGATAAAGTAAAACAGTACAGCCACCATGAAAGAAAGTATGGGAATTCTTCAAAAAACCAAAAACAGAATTACAATATGATCCAGGATTCTCTTTCTAGGTATATAACTGTCATAATCTACATGGGCTGCCAAAATAAAATACCTCATGGTGGCTATGAGGTTTTGAAATCTGCTAGTGTACCTATTACTTTGCTGTACTTTTCCAAGACTGTTTTGGCTACTTTGGTTCCCTTTGAAAATCCATATAGTTTTCAAGAACAAGTTTTGTACTTCTTTTGTTAAATGTATTAGTATATTAGTTTTGATGGTTTTATAAATAGATTGTTTTCTTAATTTCATTTTCATATTGCTCACTGCAAATACGCAGAAATACAATTGATTTTTTTGTACACTGATATTGTATCCTGCAACCTTCTTGAATTTATTTATCACTTCTAATAGTTTTTTAATGGATTCCTTAGGATTTTTTATATGTAAGATCATGTCATATGAATACACAGGGATCATTTTACTTCTTCCTTTCCAAGATGGATGCCTCTTATTTCTTTTTCTTGCCTGAGTGCCCGGGCAAACCTCTAGCACGATATAGAATAGACACAAGACATAAGAACAAAGTTGTTTTGTTCCTGACCTTGGGTGAGGAAAGCATATAACCTTTAACCATTAGTATGTTAGCAGTCAGTTTTTCACAGATGCCTTCTATCAGGCTGAAGTAGTTCTATTCTATTCCCAGGTTTTTTTTTTAAGTGTTCTTTATAATGAAATAATATTGGATTTTGTCAAGCACTTCCCTAAATCTATTGAGATGATCATGGAGTTTTGTCCTTTACTCTTTTTTTTATGGTACTACATTAAATTATTTTCAGATGTTGAACCAACTTGCATTCCTGGAATAAATCCCATTTGGACTTTACATCCTGAGGCCAGGGAATTTACTTTCTTCTCAAGTGTGCATGGCACATTCTCCAAGACAGATCACATACTGGGACATAAAGCGGCCCTCAATAAATATAAAAGAATTGAGATCATACCATGCACACTGTCAGATCATAATGCTTTGAAACTTGAAATCAATTACAGGAAGAAGTCTGGAAAACCTCCAAAAACATGGAGGTTAAAGAACACCCTACTAAAGAATGAATGGGCCAATCAGGCAATTAGAGATGAAACTAAAAAATATATGGAAACAAATGAAAATGAAAACACAACAATTCAAAATCTATGGTATGCGGCAAAGGCAGTCCTAAGAGGAAAGTACATTGTTCTCCAGGCCTATTTCAAGAGATTAGAAAAAGCGCAAGTCCAAAATCTAACAGCTCACCTAAAGGAACTAGAGGTAGAGCAACAAGGACGCCCTAAACCCAGTAGAAGAGAAATAATAAAAATTAGAGCAGAAATAAACAACATAGAGACCAAAGAAACAATTGAACAGATCAATGAAACCAAGAGTTGGTTTTTTGAAAAAATAAAAAAATTGACAAGCCTCTAGCCAGGCTTCTCAAAAAGAAAAGAGAGAGCACCCAAATTGACAAAATCATGAATGAAAATGGACTTATTACAACCAACCCCTCAGAAATACAAGCAATTATCAGGGAATACTATGAAAAATTATATGCCAACAAACTGGACAACTTAGAAGAAATGGACAAATTCCTAAACACACACTCACTACCAAAATTCACACGGGAAAAAATAGAAAACCTGAACAGACCCATAACGAGTGAAGAAATCGAATCAGTGATCAAAAATCTCCCAACAAATAAGAGCCCTGGACCTGATGGCTTCCCTGGGGAATTCTACCAGACATTTAAAACAGAATTAATCCCAATTCTTCTCAAGCTATTCCAAAAAATAGATATCGAAGAAAAACTCCCGGATTCATTTTATGAAGCCAGCATCACTCTGATTCCCAAGCCAGACAGAGATCCAGCAAAAAGAGAGAACTATAGCCCAATATCCTTGATGAATACAGATGCAAAAATCCTCAACAAGATCCTTGCAAATCGAATCCAGCAGCACATAAAAAGAATCATCCACCAAGATCAAGTGGGATTCATTCCTGGGTTACAGGGCTGGTTCAACATTCGCAAATCAATCAATGTGATCCATCACATCAATAAAAGAAAAGATAAAAACCATACGATCCTGTCAATAGATGCAGACAAAGCATCTGACAAAATACAGCATCCCTTCTTAATAAAGCCTCTAGAGAAAGTCAGGATAGAAGGAACCTACTTAAACATCATCAAAGCCATCTATGAGAAGCCTTCAGCTAACATCATCCTCAACGGGGAAAAACTGAGATCCCCCTGAGATCAGGAACACGAAAGGGATGTCCACTCTCACCACTGTTGTTTAACAGAGTGCTGGAAGTCCTAGCATCAGCCATCAGACAACAAAAGGAAATCAAAGGCATCAGAATTGGCAGAGAGGAAGTCAAACTCTCCTTCTTCGCAGATGACATGATACTCTACATCGAAAACCCAACAGACTCCACCAGAAGCCTACTAGATCTGATCCAAGAATTCAGCCAAGTTGCAGGATACAAAATCGACGTACAAAAATCGGTTGCATTTTTATACACCAACAATGAATCAACAGAAAGAGAAATCAAGAAACGGATCCCATTCACAATTGCACAAAAAACCATAAAATACCTAGGAATAAACCTAACCAAGGGTACAAGAGATCTGTATGATGAAAACTATAGAAAACTTATGAAGGAAATTGAAGAAGACACAAAGAAATGGAAAAACATTCCATGCTCATGGATAGGAAGAATAAATATAGTTAAGATGTCATTACTACCTAAAGCACTCTACACATTCAATGCAATTCCAATCAAAATTGCACCAGCATACTTCTCAAAGTTAGAACAAACTATCCTAAAATTTGTATGGAACCACAAAAGACCCCGAATAGCCAAAGTAATACTGAAAAATAAAACCAAAACGGGAGGTATCACCATCCCAGACTGTAGCCTCTACTACAAAGCTGTCGTCATCAAGACAGTATGGTATTGGCACAAAAACAGACACATAGACCAATGGAACAGAACTGAAAACTCAGAAGTGGACCCAAAAGTAAACACTCAAGTAATCTTTGACAAAGCAGGAAAGAATATCCAATGGAAAAAAGACCGCCTCTTTAACAGATGGTGTTGGGAGAACTGGACAGCAACATGCAGAAGAATGAAACTAGATCATTTTCTCACACCATGCACAAAAATAAACTCAAAATGGATAAAGGACCTGAACATGAGACAGGAAACTATCAACACTCTAGAGGAGAAAGCAGGAAACAACCTCCTTGACCTCCACCGCAGCAACTTCGTACTTGACACACCCCCAAAAGCAAGGGAATCAAGAGCAAAAATTAACGATTGGGACCTCATCAAGATTAAAAGCTTCTGCACAGCCAAGGAAACAACCCACAAAACTAACAGGCAACCAACAGAATGGGAAAAGATAGTTGCAAATGACATATCAGATAAAGCGTTAATATCCAGAATCTATAAGGAGCTCACCAATCTCCACACCCAAAAAACAAACAACCCAGTGAAGAAATGGGCAGAAGATATGAACAGACACTTCTCCAAAGAGGACATCCAGATGGCCAACAGACACATGAAATGGATGCTCAGCATCCCTCCTCATCAGGGAAATACAAAACAAAACCACACTGAGATACCACCTCACGCCAGTCAGAGTGGCTAAAATGAGCAAATCAGAGAACTCTAGATGCTGGCGAGGATGTAGAGAAACGGGCACCCTCCTACACTGTTGGTGGGAATGTAAACTGGTACAGCCCCTCTGGAAAACAGTGTGGAGGTTCCTCAGGAAACTAACAATAGAACTCCCCTAGGACCCAGCAATAGCACTGCTAGGAACTTACCCAAGGGATACAGGAGTGCTGATGCATAGGAGCACATGCACCCCAATGTTCATGGCAGCACTCAACAATAGCTAAAACATGGAAAGAGCCTAAGTGTCATCAACAGACGAATGGATCAAGAAGATGTGGTTTATCTATACCATGGAATACTCCATGGCAATGAGAAAAAATGAAATCTGGCCATGTGTAGCAACATGGATGGACCTTGAGGGTGTTATGCAGAGCGAAATAAGTCAGGCAGAGAAGGACAAATATCATATGTTTGCACATATAGGAGGATTAGGAGGAACTTAACGGAGGAGCAAGGGGGAGAAGAAGGGGGGAAATGGTGGGGGAAAGGGAGAGAAGCAAACCATGAGAGACTCTTGAATGCTGACAAAAACTGAGGACTGATGGATGTGGGGGGTAGGGGGGATGGGCATGGAGGAGGGCACTTGTGGGGATGAGCACTGGGTGTTAGTTATGTGGAAACTAATTTGATAATAAACCATTTGTAAAAAAAATAAAAATAAAAAAATTTTAAAAAATCCCATTTGGTGATGGTGTATAATCCTATCCACATAGCTGAATTTGATTTGCTAGCATTTTGTTAAAGATTTTTGCATCCATATTCATAAAAGACACTGGTCTTGAGTTTGCTTTTTTTAGTGAGGTCTTTCTTTGGTTTTGGTATTAGGCTTACACTAACCCCACAGAATGAGTTGGGAAATGTTCATTACTATTTTGTGGGAAGTTTCTGAAACTGGTGTGGTTTTTTTTTTTTTTTTTTAAGTTTATTTGACAGTGCACACATGCATGAGCAGGGGAGAAGCAGAGAGAGAGACTGAATCCCAAGAAGGTCCCACACTGTCGGTCAGAGCCTGATCTCACCAACTATGAGATCATTACCTGAACCAGTCAAAAGTCAGACATTTAACCAACTAAGACACTCAGCCACCCCTAAAAAACTAATGTTTAAATGTCTGATATGAAGTCATCTGTGTGTGAGTAGGTTTCTGTTTTTTTCATCACAAATTTAATATCTTTACTTGTTATAGGTCTACTCAGATTTTTCTTCTTGAGTCAGTTTTGGCAATCCATCTTTGTAGAAATTTGTCCATTTCATCTAAGTTACCTATTTTATTGGCACATAGTTATTCATAGTATTCTTTTATAATCCTTTTAATTTCTATCAGAGTGGTAGTAATGTCCTCTCTTTTCTGATTCTAGTAATTTGAATCTTCTCCTTTTTAAAATTTATTTATTTTGAGAGAGAGAGAGAGAGAGAAAGACAACGCAAATGAGGGAGAGGCAGAGAGAGGAAGAGCAAATCCCAAGCAAGCTCCACACTATCAGCACAGAGCCTGATGCAGGGGTCAAACTCACAACCATGAGATCATGACATGAACCAAAATCAAGAGTGGGATGTTTAAACTGACTGAGCCACCCAGGTGCCCCAAGTCTTCTTTCTTTCCTGATCAATATAACTAAAGGTTTGTCGGTTTTTGTTGGTATTTTCAAAAAACAAGCTTTTGGTTTCGTTGATTTTTTACTATTGTTTTTCTATTCTCTATTTCATTAATTTCCACTCTAATCTTTCACACTTCCCTCCATCTGCATGCTTTATATTTAGTGCACTTTTCCTTTTCTAGTGTCCTTCTAGTGGAAGGTTAGGTTACTGACTTGAGATCTCTCAACTTTTTTACTACAGGCACTTAGAGATATGAATTTCTAAGACTGCTTTAGCTGCGTCCCATAAGTTGCGATATGTCGCATTTTCATTCATCGCAAAGTTATTTCTAATTTCCCCTTTGATTTCTTCGTTGACCGATTGGTGATATAGGAGTACACTGTTTAATTTCCACGTATTTAGGAGTTTCCCAAATTTCTTTCTGTTACTGATTTCTAATTTATTCCACTGTGGTTGGAGAAAATACTTTATATTACTTCTATTAAAAAGGTGAAAGATATTATATATGAATATAAAGCACATATATATGTGACTATATCAAAGCACACTGTATGACAAAATCGCAGACAAAATGGCATTAGACAATATAAATAGTAACTGTAGCCATGCATCATAGGAAGTCTTTATTTACTTGAGTTTGACAGATCTACCATGTTCAAATGGATCAAATTTTTACTCCATTATGAGCCACTACAAATGGTGAAGAAACATACAAAAACCCACATGAGAAACTAGCAAAGAACATGAAAAGTTCATTCTCAAGAGAGAAAAAAAATGAAAAACAAATATGAAGCCTCACTAATAATCTTTTTAAAAGAAAACAAAAGGGTGTTGCCTGGTGGCTCAGTCAGTTAGGCATCTGACTCGGTTTCTGCTCAGGTCATGATCTCATGGTTCATGGGTTTGAGCCCCATTTCAGGCTCTATGCTGAATGCACAGAGCCTGGTTGGGTCTCTCTCTCTCTCTCTCTCTCTCTCAAAAATAAATATTTAAAAAAAGAATAACTGGGAAAAAAAATCACCACTTGCCTCCTACCAGATTAACAGGTTTATCTTCTATTTTAAAACATTAATACCCAAGCCTCCTTTGTCATGTCATAGATTAACTGACCATATATTTGTGGGTTTATTTCTGGGCTTTCTATTCTGTTCCACCGATGAGGGGTCCTTTTTTGTGCCAGTATCATACTGTTTTGATTATTAAAGCTTTGTAGTATATTTTGAAATCTGAAATTGTGATACCTCCAGCTTTGTTTTTTCTTTAAGATGCATTCAGAGTCTTTTGTAGTTCTATACAAATTTTAGTATTACTTGTTCTGTGAAAAATGCTATTGGTATTTTGATAGAGATTGCACCAAATCTGTAGATCACTTTGGATAACATAGACATATTGTGGACTATACAATGGGGAAAATATCTTTAATAAATGATACTGGAAAGACTGAGCAGCTACACGCAAAAGAATGAAACTGGACCACTTTCTAATACCATACACAAAAATAAACTCGAACCGGATTAAAGACCCAAACGAGACCTAAAACCATAAATATCCTAGAAGAAAGGCAGTAATCTCTCTGACATGGACCATAGCAAAATTTCTCTTGGATAGGTCTCCTAAAGACAAAAGTAAAAAAACAAAACTATAGGCAATGTATCAAAATAAAAACTTCCCACAGCAAAGGAAACCATCAAACAAAACCATCAGGCAACCTACTGAGAGATGATATTGCAAATGGTATATCCAATAAGGGGTTATTATCCAAAATACATAAAGTACTTACACAACTCAATACCAAAAATCAACCCAATTAAAAAATGGGCAGAGGATCTGAATAGACATTTTTCCAGACGTACTGATGCCCAACAGATAAATGAAAAGGTATTCAACATCACTAATCATCAAGGAAATACACATCAAAACCTTGAACCTGCTGGGATGGTTAAAATAAAAAAGATAAAAAATAACAAGTATTGACAAGGACGTGAATCATACACTGTTGGTGGGAATGCAAATTGGTACAACCACTGTAGAAACAGTATGGAAGCGACTCAAAAAAATAAAAATAGAAATACCACACAATCCAGTAATTCTACTACTGGGTATTCACCCAAAGAAAACAAAAACACGAGGGGCGCCTGGGTGGCTTAGTCGGTTAAGCGTCCGACTTTCGCTTAGGCCATGATCTCACAGTTCGTGGGTTCGAGCCCCGCGTCGGGCTCTGTGCTGACTGCCAGCTCAGAGCCTGGAACCTGTTTCAGAGTCTGTGTCTCCCTCTCCCTGACCCTCCCCTGCTCACGCTGTCTCTCTTTCTCTCTCCTAGAAATAAATAAAAATATTTAAAAAAAAAAAAAGAAAACAAAAACACGAATTCATGCTCTCCTATGTTAACTACAGCATTGCTTACAGTAGCCAAGATATGGAAACAACCTAAGTGTCCACTGATAGATGAATGGATAAGGGAGATGTGGTGTGTGTACACACGCACACACACAAATATTAAGCATCCACAGAAAAGGATGCGTGCGACATGCCAGTTGAGACAATATGGATGGACCTAGAGATATTATGGTAAGTGATATAAGTCAGACTGAGAAAGACAAATACCATATGACTTCACTTACACGTGGAATCTTAAAAAACCAAATAAACAAGTAAAAAGCAGAATCAGATCTACAAATACATCCAGATAATAAACAGATGATTGCCCAAGCGGAGGGGTGGGGGGAATGAGCAAAATGGGTGAAGGGGAATGGGGAAAACAATTCAGGAACATCCAATGCTAGAATGATACAGTAAAATTAGGCACTCTCATATACTGCTGGTGCTCAAATAAACTGGAACACTTTGGGAACCAATGTGGCAGAAAGTATCAAGAGCCTTAAAAAAAACTCATTAGAGATACCACCTCACGCCAGTCAGAGTGGCTAAAATGAGCAAATCAGAGAACTCTAGATGCTGGCGAGGATGTGGAGAAACGGGCACCCTCCTGCACTGTTGGTGGGAATGTAAACTGGTACAGCCCCTCTGGAAAACAGTGTGGAGCTTCCTCAGGAAACTAACAATAGAACTCCCTTATGACCCAGCAATAGCACTGCTAGGAATTTACCCAAGGGATACAGAAATGCTGAGGCATAGGAGCACATGTACCCC
>NW_024080665.1:4190173-4409306 GCF_003009895.1 Hyaena hyaena
AAAAAAAAAAAAAAAAAAAGAAATACAAAAAAAAAAAAACTCATTAGAGTGACACCTCTAATAGGTGACAACCTATGTCTAGGAAATAAAACTAAATACAAAAATTATTTTAGACTAACAATATTCACTGTGGTATTATTTACAATTTAAAAGTGGTTACAATATAAATGTCCAATAATAGGAGAATGGTTAGGTAACCTGTGGTTTAATTATTGGACAAGATATCATCCATCCATTGAAAATATTTACAAAACATTTACAATATAAAATACTTGTTATAATGTAAGTGAAAAAGCAAAGTGCAAAACTACAGAAATTATGATTAGAGCTATGTGTTTAAAAAAACAGCAAACGATCTAGATATGGAAAAAAATTAGAAAGTAAGACGCCAAAAAGACAGTGCTGGTTACCTCTGAAGAGTGAATTATAAGCGTAGTTCTTTCTTTAATCTTCACTATAAATTTTTATAATAAAATGTTTATTTAAAGCAAACTTAAAAAACTGTTACCTCAGGCACAACAATCCACTTAGTAGGACACTTTTCTCACAAGCACAACCTCAGAGATACATTGTTCCCTCACGTGGGAGACCTACTCCATCAAAAACACAATCCCTAGCTTTTTTCCACTTAAGGCTTTTAATATTGTACTTGTTGAGCTGTTTGGGATTTGTTTGCTGTTGTTTACGAAGATAAACAAAACATTCTTCTTCCTGGGCCTCAGATATAGTCCTCTAATTCCATGCATGTAATACGATTCCACAACTCAAACGCACTTATCTTCTTATATTCTCAAATTTATCAAGAAGATTTAAAGTAAAACCAATTTGGGGCACCTGAGTGGCTCAGTCCATTAAGCATCGGACTCTGGGTTTCAGCTCAGGTCATGATCTCCTAGTTCATGGGATCAAGCCCTGTGTCAGTCTCTACACTGAGAGAGTGGGGCCTGTTTAGGATTCTCTCTCTCCCTCTCCCTTTCTCTGTACCTCCCCAACTTCCTCCCTCCCTCTCTTTCTCTCTCTCTCTCTCTCTCAAAATAAACTAAAAAAAAAAAGTAAAACCAATTTTATAAGGTTTAGAAGTTGCTGTTATGTACAAAAGGCAGCTAATTAAAAGTTGCAAATTAAATCAAATGGTACAACATATATGTATTTCTTTTATAGTTAGAAAATAACCTAGGGGCGCATGGGTGGCTCAGTCGGTTAAGCGTCCCACTGTCGGTTTCATCTCAGGTCATGATCTCACGGTTCATGGGTTCAAGCCCCACATCAGTCTCTGGGCAAGCCTGCTTGGGATTCTCTCTCTTCCTCTCTTTTCTGCCCCTCCCCTGCTCACTCACTCTCTCTCAAAATAAACAAACATTAAAAAAAAAAAATTTAAAAAATCTTCCCAAACATGTTTTTCTTTGTAGTTGGTCTATTTATTGAGGCAATAAAGCATAATAATAAGAACACAGGTTTTGGAATCAGAGAAACTAGAGTTTACACCCTGGTTCTGCAACTTCCTAGCTGTGAAAGCTTAGGCAAGTTAAACTTCCTAAACCTCAGTTCCCACCTCTATAAAACAGGGATAACAGTAATTACCTAAAGAACCATGAGGAGCACATGAAAAGCCGAATACTAAGTACCATAATAAGCAGAGTGCATATAGTAGACACAGTATACATAGCAGCTACTATAATAATCTTCATTTCTTTTGGGAGGATGAAGAAGTTCATTTCATAACTAGTTACTCAGCTTTAACCTAATCCAACATCAAGAAACAGAAAAAAGAGGCAGGTCATAAAACCATTAAGGGTCCTTGGCAGGGGCACCTGGGTGGCCAGTCGGTTGAGCGTCCAACTGCAGTTCAGGTCATGATCTCATGGTTCGTGAGTTCAAGCTCCGCGTTGCGCTCTGTGCTAAAGCTCAGAGTCTGGAGCCTGCTTTGGATTCTGCATCTCCGTCTCTCTCTGCCCCTCCCATGCTCATGCTCTGTCTCTCTCTCTCTCAAAAATAAACATTCTTTAAAAATTTTTTTAAAAAGAGTCCTTGGCAATCCTCAGTTACAGATTTAGGATGGAGCTAAGCAGTTCTTATAGTTCATACCACCTCTTCAGGCATTGCAAGCTATTCAAGAAAGGTACAACCCCATCATTCTCTTACCTTGCAGGCAACATCAACTAATCGCATCTGGATAGCTTGATTCTCTGGGAGTTTAGTGCCAATTGCAAGCAAAGTGTCCAACAGTTGGGCTAGGACTTGATGAGACTCTAGAAAGGAAGATACAAAGTTGGGTTGCACAATTTCAAAAGGTGATCACTACAGAAACTAAATTTACTTGTGTAAAGAATGTAAATTTTTGTTAGCTAGGTTCCTCTCTTTGATTCTTGATTCCCCTCAACCAAATCGAAGTTCCTAAAGGGATCATGTCTAAACCTTTGAATCCGCTACAGGACTAATTCAAGGGTTTTCACTGCCCTCAAGATAAAGTCCAAATTCCTGGGCAGGGCATACACACATACATACCAGTCCTTCCATGAGGTCTAGCTCTGCCTGCCTATCTAGCCTCATCTCTTTGAAGTCTCCTCTAGCACCCTTTTATCCAACTACTTATGATTTCATATCCCCCTATCTTTGCTCAGGCCAATCTCCTTGAATGCCTCCACCCACACCCAACTCCATTCTCAACCCCAATACCCAGGAAACACCTACTAATCTTGAAGTGCCACCTGTTAACAGACCTTTTCCTTCTTCCCCAACGAGAACTGACTACTTCCTCCTCTGTGCTTCCACTGCACCCTATACACCAGCTCTAACACTTTACTTATTTATTTTTGTATCAGACTAAACCAAGAGAATGAAAGATCCCTGAAGGCAATGATTGTGTCATTCATTTAAAAAAATTTTTTAAATGTTTTATTTATTTCTGAAAGAGAGAGAGACAGCATGAGCAGGGGAGGGTCAGAGAGAGATGGAGATACAGAATCTGAAACAGACTCCAGGCTCTGAGCTAGCTGTCAACACAGAGACCGACGCGGGGCTTGAACCCATGAACCATGAGATCATGACCTGAGCCGAAGTCGGATGCTTGATCAATTGAGCCACCCAGGCGCCCCCGTCTTATTCATTTTTGCATTCTCTGAAATGGTTACAACTCATTATATGCTCAATGAATGTTTAATGAGTAGGCAAAGACCCAAATCCAAATAAATCAATATCAATCAGCCAGATTCTCTTCTTTGTCTACATTCTCTTTTTAGTAACAAAATATGGTTCTTTTAATGCTGGCTGTATACGAGGATTTTAGGTGGCATTCAAATAATCATTTTTACATTAATAACTATGTATATACTTTCATGAACATAATAAAAATTGCAGTTACTGGGGCGCCTGGGTGGCTTAGTCGGTTAAGCGTCCGACTTTCGCTTAGGTCATGATCTCGCGGTTCGTGGGTTCGGCCCCGCGTCGGGCTCTGTGCTGACTGCCAGCTCAGAGCCTGGAGCCTGTTTCAGTCTGTGACTGCCTCTCTCTCTGACCCTCCCCTGCTCACACTGTCTCCCTCTCTCTCTCCTAGAAATAAATAAAAACCTTAAAAAAATTTTTAAAAAAAATTGCAGTTACTATCTATTGATGTCACATGACACTAATTTCCTTTTACCATTAAGTCTCTTTAAATAAGAAAAATTTGTCCACTTAAGAGAAATATTAAGTAAACCATAGTATAAATGTGAAACAAATATGTAAAAATGGTGTAAATGACATATAAAATGACTAAAGATCAGAAAACACTGGCAGGGCACCTGGCTGACTCAGATGGTAGAGCATGCAACTCTTCATATCTGGGTTGTGAGTTCGAGACCCATGTTAGGTGCAGAGATTACTTAAAAATAAAATCTTGAAAAAAAGAAAGCAAAACACAACACTTGAGGTGGACACTTGAGTGGCTCAGTCTGTTAAGCATCCAACTCTTAATTTTGGCTCAGGTCATGATCTCGCAGTTGTGAGATCCAGTCTCGCTTCAGCTCTCCACTGGGTATGGAGCCTGCTTAAGATTCCTTCCCTCCCTCTGGCCCTCTCCCCGACTTGCACAAAAAGGGAGGGAGGGAGGGAGGGAGGGAGGAAGGAAGGAAGGAAGGAAAGAAGGGAGGCAGGGAGGGAGGACAGACACTGGATCTATAACCTCTTAGTAAGACTTCTGGTTAAATATAATAGATTGAACATATCTTTTATTATTCTTTCCTAAAACCTCATTAATATGAGTAAAGAAATTAAAAAGATATAAA
Source organism: Hyaena hyaena (assembly GCF_003009895.1). Classification (NCBI taxonomy): domain Eukaryota; kingdom Metazoa; phylum Chordata; class Mammalia; order Carnivora; family Hyaenidae; genus Hyaena; species Hyaena hyaena. The sequence goes on from NW_024080665.1 coordinate 4,194,436, forward strand.
GACACACATACAAAACCCCAGGCAAATAAAGATAACTACACAAGAAAAGTCAAATTTTTCGGAGATGGAAAGCATCAAAGATGAAAAATCTTTAGCAAATGGAGAAACTTAACTGTACATGCCTACTGAGGGGGATATCACTATAAAGGAAATACATTCTAGCTACATCACCCTAAAAAATTAGGAGATTTAAAGCAATAACCACAACACACAAATAAAAATGGGAATAAGGCAGGAATTTCTCTGAGGTCTCTGTAAGAAGCAGGTGGACCTCTGCCTTCCTCTCTATCCTACACAGCCAAGTGACCACTGAAATGGGAAGTTTATTCCATATAGAAATAAGACCAGAAAGGAAAGCAAGTGAGGACTGGGGAGAAGACATAGTGAAGAGGAGATTAAGTGATAGTAACACACTGATAAATAAGACATTCCTCTCCCCCTCCCTAACCCCCTTCAGCAGCCTCGGCATCAAAATCATGGAATCTCTCTGTCCTCCTAGCAGAAAACAGGAGACTCACGAACTCTAGGTCATCCTAGAGCAGAGGCTACCAATTGACCAGCCCTGTCCCTTCACACAGAACTACCAATCAGCTTTTCAGTGCCTGGTCTTAAATTTAAATGCAAAACCAAAGATCATCAAGAAGTCTCCAATATCAAAGAGGCCACAAAGAAAAAAGATGGTACTTAGAGAAGATAGAAAAGATGTGAAGAAATATCCAGCACTACCCCACCACCCTCTAAATTATTTGTACATAAGCCTTTTTAAGCTTAATTCTTGCTTCTGATAAATCATAAATCTAATCTAAATCTTAAACTCTAGTCTGTCTTCTGAGTTCCAGACCTACACTGTAACCGCAGGTTGTAATTATCTTCACATAGATAATAAGTAAACCTTCAACAACTCTTCCCTAAACAATCTAGTTCATGAAACCGAATTCCTCAGAGCTACCAAATTATCTTCCTAAAACCAGACTTCATTCCCTCATGCCCTTGCCCCCAAAAACATTATATACATGGTTCCCAGTACCTACAAAAGTGACATTCAAAATCCTCAGCACTCAGGACTACCTACCCTCAGGCTTCTAAACATTTTACCCGTTTTTCATCCTAAAGCCCTCCACCCCCTGCTTATCTCTCATGAAACAATTTAGAAACTTACTCTGCAAGTATCTCATATTTTCCCAGTTCTCTACCTTTTATCATCATGTTCTTTCTTCTTGGTACAACCCTTCCCCATCCCTGCCTTTCCAAACATACCTCTTCATTAAGCCTTTCTGGACCCTACCAGTCAGCACTCGCCTCACCCTCTCTTCTGCTCCCACACTATTCTGATTAAACCTCCTCTACAGCAAGCTTTGTGTATTCATTGCTGGTATGATATGTACTAGAGACGCAGAGATACCTGACACCCTCAAAGTGCCTAGTCCCGTGTGTGACAAGGAGTTGCAGAGCTCATGCGTAAGATGGAATGAAATGAAAGGCTTCTGGTCCAGACGGTGGCCCACACTCTTGGATTTGAAAGCACACACTAGACTGATAATCTAAAAGACTCTTACCTAATTCTAGTTTGTGGCTTAGACCAGGTGACTTCAGCAGTCACTTTACCTCCCTGGAGTTCATGCAGCAATGAAATAAAAGGCTTGAACCAGATCTCTATTGTCCCTTCCATTCTATCTTCTACTATGAATCTAGGCAGGCGAGGAACTGGAAAGCAGGAGAAGACCTAGATCAAATCTCTTCGAGACAATTAAGTAAGAAACATTAGACTATTTAACAAAAAGTAAAACAGCTATTTCCATGTTTACCACATAATTTGAGTTGCTCTCTCTTTTTTTTTTTTTTAATGTTTATTTTTGAAAGAGAGACCGAGCGGGGGAGGGGCAGAGAGAGCAGGGGACACAGAATCCAAAGCAGGCTCCAGGCTCTGAACTCAGCTACCAATCCAGAGCCTGATGCAGGGCTTGAACCCACAAACTGCCCATAGCCTGATGTGTGGCTCTAACCCACAAACCATGAGATCATGATCTGAGCTGAAGCTGGACCCTTAACTGACTGAGCTACTCAGGTGCCCCTGAGTCTAAGGATAGGATGAGGTTTGCATTCAGATTAACCCTCTCTTATAATGTTTCTATTTTAGAGGTAAAGTGTTTCAGTTAAACCATGGTCTACAAGAAAGATCACTGCACTTAAGTTCTCAGTTCTGCAACTCTTGGCTAAATGAACTCATTTCAACTCACTTTATCTCTCTGGGACTTCAGTTTCTACCTGCAAAATGAAGGAATCTATACAAGATCTCTATAAGGCCATTTATAGCTCAATAAGTATATGACTCTATAAAATCCCTAATCTTAAAGTGTGAAATTCTTATAGGTATATAGCTAAATTCTATAAGAACTTTCCCTGGGGGAAAAAAGGATACTTTGATACTGAGGCAATGTAATTGTTTTGTGCTTTTAAAAGAAATGGATTTTTTTAACCACTATCTACAAGAGCAAAAAATTAGAAACATGGTACTGTAACTGTTGGTATTTAATCAATACCTTAAATATTATGAAGATGATATAGAAACATGGGACAAAATGTATGAAATGTTGAGTATAATAAAACACAAATTAAGTACAATCATATAAAATGTATGTAAATAAAAGATAATATGTAAAACATTTTACAGGAGTATTTTTTAAATGTTTTCTTTATTGTCATTATATTAGCATTTCATTAAAACACATTCTCATCTGGAAATAACATTTTTTTAAGGTATAGTCTTTGTTTTCTGTGAATTAAAAGTCTTGGGTCAAAATTCAATACAAGTAAAATTTTAGTATGAAGTTCCTTTTTTTTTAATGGTTATGTTTTGAGAGAGATACAGAGCGTGATCTGGGGAAAGACAGAGAGAGAGGGAAACACAGGTTCCAAAGCAAGCTCCAGGCTCTGAGCTGTCAGCACAGAGTCCAACACAGGCTTGAACTCACGAATTGTGAGATCATGACCTCAGCTGAAGTCAGAACTTAACCAACTGAGCCACCCAGGCACCCCAGTATGAAGTTATTTCTAACAAAATTTTAAACATTCTCAACTTCAGCCAATGGGCCACATATGTAAGACACTTGTTATAATTAAACATTGTTCAATAAATGAATTTAGGTGGTCTTTGAATTCACTGGCCCTTTATTACTCTCATAACCTCTCACATTTATAAACTAAATGTTGATATTTAAAATCATATTTATCTAAATATGTATACGCAAAAGTGAAATAAAACTATTCTTTGAAACTATGATCAATTCAAACAAAATTAAAATATTTTCAGAAAACAGCAGCAAAGGGTTCCTTTGTATTTAATTTAAAAATAAATATTAAGGCATGTAAGGCAATGACTCTATAACAGAATCTTATGCACAAATAAAACTGGATAATCAAAAAAAATTTTAAGGTGAAATAGTTTTCCATTTCACCTAAATGCGCAGAATAATTTTAGTGGGCAACATGAGAAGCGAACATGAAGCAATAACATGTGAGACCTAGAGGTCACTTTTCTAGGAACTGAAGTATGAGAGACCACACGACCAGGACCGCACCTTTCATGGTTTGAATTAGTACAGTCAACAGAACATCACACACATACAAAACATCATCTTATCACATACAATGTAACCGTGAACAAGTTAGTTAACTTCCCTGAGCTTCAGTTTCCCTACCTAAAATATAAAGACAATAACATCTATCTTCCATCATATGTAACCTACCTTAAGTAAAAGTCAATAAATGACAGCTATTAAGAGACAAAACTGTATTTTATCTCTATATATGTAAATATATATGCATGTCTTATTGAATCATCCTCAAATTTTCTTTTTTTAATTTTTTAATGTTTTATTTATTTCTGAAAGAGAGTGAGAGAGAGAGAGACAGCATGAGCAGGGGAGGGTCAGAGAGAGAGGGAGACACAGAATCTGAAACAGGCTCCAGGCTCTGAGCTGTCAGCACAGAGCCCGACGCGGGGCCTGAACCCATGAACCGAGAGATCATGACCTGAGCCGAAGTCAGACGCTTAACTGACTGAGCCATCCAGGTGTCCCTCAAATTTCTTTTTTTTTAACTTTTTTTTGTTTTAGTTTATTTTTGAGAGCGCAACCAAGAGAGAGAGAGCAGGGGAGAGGTAGAGAGAGAGAGAGAGGGGATCCCAAGCAGGCTCTGCACTATGACAGAGCCCAACGCAGGGCTTGAGCCCACATGTGAGATCACGACCCAAGTTGAAACCAAGAATCGGGGTGCTCCACCAAGGAGCCCAAATTCCTTTTCATTAACAACCAACACAAGAAAACCTCATCCTAAATTCTATACAAACAGAACTAAAGGCTTCTGCACTGATTATATAGCTTTTAAACTGCAACTTACTTTCATTCTGCAGGATGTTAATGGCATCATCCATAATGCAGTCTGGTGAAAATCCTGCAGTCTTCGATAATAAACCCAACAACGATGCAATTTTCAGTCTTACAGATGGATCATTCTCCTGGAACAAAAGCAGCTGTTGTTAACCTTGATACTCTAGTCTCAGCTAACCAACAGACAGGAACGTGGGAAACTAACACCTCAAAAGAGATTCAATGATCCAAGTATCCTAAAGCTTTATTTCTGAAAATTAACTTTATAAACTTCAGGTGAGAGAGCTTTTCTCAAAACACTATGTTACACCTAAATACTGTAAAGTGAATAGGGATTTTTTTATGCCCTCCTGATATCATTACCTTCCCACCAGAAACATGCTTTTGGGACTAAAAGTGCCCTTCCTCCACTGTGCAGCAACATCAGACATGAAGTACAACAACTTACACCACCACTCCCGCCAGCACTGGGTACCCAGTGGTGCCAGCACCACTGCTCTCAGAGGCCCTGAAACCTGGGTGCTGCAGCCACTGCTGCATCAAAGAGAATCTCTCACCCTACCTGCTCTTTTGAACCTCCAGATCCTGATTAGAAGTCTGAGGCAGGTCAATCTAATTGTCGGGGTCTAGGATTTGTGCCTGGGCCCCAGGTGCAAGACAGACTAAGAAATTAGCCTGGCCCTTTTAGCCACGATACTGGGAGGTGGTCTCTAACCTGCACCGGGATTTCTACAGTGAGCAATTTCCCCCCAAAGTCAAAAAGAAACATGTCTTTTTGTTCATTACATAGCACAATATGTGGCACTATGGAGATGTGTGTGTGTGTGTACGTATATATACACACACATATATATGTATTGAACATATATAAATGTGAAATGGGGACAAAAAGTACCTCACCAATGGTAAAATTAGGTCATCATGTTTCTATACCAAAGACAAAATTACTTAAATGTACGCTCAAAAGGTGAAGTGCCTTCTAGATATGACCGACTTCCCACCTCCCATCTACAGTTTCTAAGGAAGTGACAAGGCACAACAAGGAGGTCTGAAGTGGGAGAAGCAACAGGCATGGAGTCAGAGGATCTAGAATCCTGGCATGTCACTTACCATGGATATAACCTTGGGAAAGTCGTTTTCTTGGGAACTTAACCGTGGGGAAGAGAAAGGAATTTGGAACTGGCCAAATCTAAGTCTGAAACCTTGACAAATAAGCTCTGTCTTGAACAGGCTAATTAACCTCTCTAAGGCTTGCCTGTGAACAACCTCAGAAGGCACCCAAAGGAAATGACTAGCACAGGAGTGACACAGAGGAGGCAGTCAGATATTGGTGTCCTGCCTTCCTCTCCCCGACCATCAATCCTTCATGTGGAGAGTAATAAGACCTGAACTGAACCTCTGTGAATATGGTACTCACAGAGGTACCATGAAGAGCAAGTAAAAACCCATGAAAGTTATGACCTGAGATGAAATCAAGAATCGACACTCAACCGACTGGGCCACCCAGAGGCCCCAATGCAATGTGTGAATTTTGCTTCAAACCAACCAACTATACCAAGTCTTCTTTAAGACAATCAATGAAAGCAACATGAACTAGGCATTTGCTGCTATTAAGGATTACTAAGTGTGATTTTTTTTAAGCCCTAAAAGAAGTCCTTATTTGTTAAACATAGAAAATTAAGTATTTACAGGTGAAATGATATGCTGCTTGGGATTTGCCCTACCTCAAAAAAGTTGGGGTAAATGCATCAAAACAAGAACTGCAAAATGTTGATAAGTATTGAAGCTGGATGAAAATGATCTGAAGGCTCATTTTATTATCTCTCCTTTTGTGTATGTTTGTGGAGTTACCAAACCAAACTTAACTTCTTGGAAAAACCACAGGAAAGTTCTATATTCTACCTAAAATGCTAATTAATTTATTCATTCAACATACATACAACAGGTGCCTGCTTTGTGCCAAACGTCATTCCAGCTACTGGGGACACAATGGTGAATAAAGCAGAAGCAATTCCTGCTCTCACAGATCTTATATTCAAATAGATAAGATCTTATATTCAAATAAGATAAGCCTGGCAAAAGAAAATATATCCCACTCTGAGGACACAACTTTTGAGAGGACACTTAACTGAGTCAGAGTCATAGGAAAATTTAAGGGAGAAGCATTCCAGGCAGAAGAAAGTTACAAACCCAAAATATGGGAAATTCTAAAATACCTTATATAAAATTCTAGAAAAATGCATACAAAACTGTTTGCATTGATTCTCTGCAGAGTGATCTCTGAAGAGTACATTTTGTTTATTAGCTGATTTTGGGGGGCAAATCTCATTCTTTTATACACTTCCACAGTATTTGAATTTGTTATAATAAATATCGCCAATGCAATTTTTAGAAAGAGTGTACATTTTTAAATCTATATAAATATATGCAACCCTTCAAAAACTCACAGTCTTCTACACAAAAGAAACCTGAGCTGCTTAGCCTGCCACAAAGGCCCCCAAGACAAGCCACTATGTCAGCTCCCACACGTCCCTACCAGTGATCCCATGCCGCTTCAGCTTCTGTACTTCCACTTAGATGGTTCTTCTACCTAGAATGCTTTCCCTTTCTCCCACACCCACTCACTCCTGTCCCGTAGATGTATTAACTCCAGGAAGTCATCTCTGATCCCTGAACTGGACATGGAAGCCCTTCCTCTTGGACAACCCCAGGACCTTGGTCCAACCCTTTATCATGCCCTTCACTATAGTGCACTGTACTGCGATTGTGTCTTTCCCCAACTGGCCTGTGAGCCACTACAGTGACTAGCAAAATGCCAAGAAAGCCCTATGTACATTCTAATAAAAATAAAAGGAAGAATGGAAGAAAAGGAAGAACCACGTGTTTTCCTTAATTCACTCAGTAAATGATTCATTTACTCTGTGTTCACCATGGATTCCCTGCACACGAGGAGCCACCCTGTACCAGTCCATGGGGATACACTGTTCTCTCAGAAAAGTTTAATGGGCAAGGTAGACATTTATCAAGTAATGTCCATTTTTTTTCTAATGGTTTATTTGTTTCTGAGAGAGAGATTGCATGAGCAGAGGAGGGTCAGAGACAGAGGGAGACACAGAATCTGAGGCAGGCTCCAGGCTCTGAGCTAGCTGTCAGCACAGAGCCAGACACGGAACTCGAACCCAGAACCGTGAGATCATGACCTGAGCCGAAGTCAGACGCTTAACCGACTGAGCCACCCAGGCATTCCAAGTAATGTCCATTTAATAACTACAAAGTAGCAAAGCAAAAATACAGAGTTCTCTGAAAGCATATAACATATCAGACATGACTTTCAAATAACTCTACATATTATAGTCAAAGAGATGCTGATCTAATTTGAGGCAGTGGGAATAGAATGAATCAATGTCCTTAGTCACGAAAGAATATCACAACTTCCAGAACTGAAAAAAAAAAAGCCCAATGTGGCTAAAATGTACACTGACATGAGATGAGGCTAAAGAAACAAACAGGTATTGCATCTCTTTTGAGAATTATGGCAAGTATCTCTGATAGTGCCTACCATGCAGCAGGAATTTAACACACATTTGTTCACTGTTGAAAAAAAGAAATGGATAATCTTTTCCGAAGAGCAAGAAAAATCCTTCGATGAACCATAAACAGGAGAATGACATTAACATATCTGAATATTTGAAATATCGATCCGGCCTCAATGTAATGATTGGATTGGAAGGGGCAAAAGTAGATGGCAAAATACTTTTAATTTGTCTAAGTCCAGCAAAAGACTCCCACTTCTGTTAAGGGCAAGGCTAGAGAATTCAGATCCATCTTTCTGCTGAGGAAAACTAGAAAGTACTTGGATGTCAAAAAAGTGTGTGTGTACATACAGATATATGTATGTGTGTATACATATAAAGTGTGGGTATGTGTATACATGTGTGTATTTGACAGTATTAGAAAACTAGAAGATAAATGAATAATTAAAGAAGAATCATGCAAGGAAAGAACCCAGAAGGGCTCGCCTGGAGTGTGGGGCTGCTTTTTCTTCAGGCTTCTGCCAATCAGGGGGATGAGGGGATAGAGAAATGAGTGGCAAAGTAAACAGAGCTTCTGACAGCCAGGTGAGGCCAGGGGCGCAATGGCTAGAGTGTAAGGCTAAGGGCAGGAGAGGGAAAAGGGGCAGCCTGATTAATCCCATCATTTTGGATCAGGGCTCCAAAAGGCTACAAGAGCATGAGTCAGAGTAAATAAAAACACACAGACTTCAGAAGGGACTGCAGCTTAGTTCTGAATAATTTATTTCCTGAAAGGAGAATGTTTTCTTGGATTTCTAGGTAGAAACAAATAGTCTCTGGATTAAAATAAGTCTTCCTGGGGCCCTGGGTGGCTTAGCCAATTGAGTGTCCAATTCTTGCTTTCAGCTCAAGTCATGATCCCAGGGTCTTGGGATGAAGCCACATGTGAGGCTCCCTTGGGATTCTCTCTCCCTCTCCCTCTGCCCCTCTACCCCACTCTCTCTCTAAAATAAAAATTTTTTAAATAAAATAAGTCATCCTAAGCCTTAAATTATTTTTAAAAACAATTGTGGAAATACATTGCCTAATAAGAAATAAAGCATGCTAGCAGATCAGATAACATGAAGAGAAATGAGAAGACATAGCCACAGGGATCTATTTACTGGAGTTATCAGACACAGATTTTCAAATAATTCTGCTCAGGTCTCCTGGGTGACTCAGTCGGTTGAGTGTCTGACTCTTGACTTCAGCACAGGTCATGAGATTGAAGCCCACAGCAGGACATGGAGCCTGCTTGGGATTATTTCTCTCCCTCCCCTTCTGCCCCTCCCTCCCTCTGTCCCTCTTCCTCTCTCTAAACACTAAATAAATAAAATAATTCTGCTTATGGGAAAAATCAACAAAACTAAAAGAGAGGTAGCCTATGGAATAGGAAAAGATGACATACCTGATAAAGCGCTTAAAATCTATAAAGAACTTATCAAACTCAACACCCAAAAAACAAATAAGTCAGTTAAGAAATAAGCACAAGTGGGGTGCCTGGGTGGCTCAGTCGGTTAAGCATCCGACTTCGGCTCAGGTCATGATCTCACAGCTCGTGGGTTCGAGCCCCGCGTCAGGCTCTGTGCTGACAGCCAGCTCAGAGCCTGGAGCCTGTTTCAGATTCTGTATCTTCCTCGATCTCTGACCCTCTCCTGCTCAGGCTGTCTCTCTCTCAGAAATAAATAAAACATAAAAAAAAAAAAAAAGAAAAGAGTAGAAGAGACGGATAGACATTTTTCCACAGAAGACATCCAGATGGCTAACAGACACATGAAAAGATGCTCAAAATCACTCATCATCAAAAAGATACAAATCAAAACCACAATGAGATACCACTTCACACCTGTCAGAATGGCTAACATCAACAACTCAGGCAACAACAGATGTTGGCAAGGATGTGGAGAAAGGGGAACCCTCATGCACTGTTCATTGGAATGCAAACTGGTGCAGCCACCATGGAAAACAGTACAGAGGTTCCGCAAAAAGTTAAAAATAGAACTACCCTATGATCCAGCAGCTGCACTACTAGGTATTTACCCAAAGGATACAAAAATACAGATTCCAAGGGGGACATGCACCCCAATGTTTATAGCAGCATTATTAACAACAGCCAAACTATGGAGAGAGCCCAAATGTCCACTGGCTGATAAATGGATAAAGAAGATGTGGTATATATACATAATGGAATATTTCTCAGCCATTAGAAAGAATGAAATCTTGCCATTTGTAACAACATGGATGGAGCTAGGGTGTATTATGCTGAGCAAAATAAGTCAGAGAAAAACAAATACCATATGATTTCTCTCATATATGGAATTTAAGAAATAAAACACATGAACATATGGGAGAGGGGAAAAAAGAATGGGAAACAAACCGTAAGAGACTCTTAATGACAGAAAACAAACTAAGAGCTGATGGAGGAAAGCCGGTGGGGGATGGGCTAGATGCGCGATGGACATTAAGGAGGGCACTTGTTAGGATGAGCGCTGGGTGTTGTATGTAAGTGATGAGCCACTGAATTCTACTCCTGAAGCTAATATTGCACTGTATGTAACTAGAATTTAAATAAAATTTTGAAAAAAAAATAATTCCACTTATTTTGTTAAAAACATAATTTTATTTTGATAAAAACATTATTTATTATGATAAAAAGAAAACTGAGAATTTTACCAGAGAACTAGAATTTCAAAAAGAAAGGAAATTATACAATAGCTATCAAAATAACACCAGCATTCTTCATAGAACTAGAACAAACAATCCTAAAACTTGTATGGAACCAGTAAAGACCCTGAATACCCAAAGCAATCTGGAAAAAGAAAACCAAAGCTGGAGGCATCACACTCCAGGACTTCGAGACATATTGCAAAGCTATAATCATCAAAACAGTATGGTACTGGCACAAAAACAGACACTCAGATCGGTGGAACAGAATACTCAGAATGGACCCACAAATGTATGGCCAACTAATCTCTGACAAAGCAGAAAAGAATATCTAATGGAATAAAGACAGTCTCTTCGGCAAGTGGTGCTGGGAAAACTGGACAGCGACATGCAAACAAATGAACCAGGACCACTTTCTTACACCACAAACAAAGATTAACTCAAAATGGATGAAAGTCCTAATTGTAAGACAGGAAGCCATCAAAATCCTAGAAGAAAAAGCAGGCCAAAACCTCTCTGATCTAGGCTGCAGCAGCTTTTACCCAACATGTCTCTAGAGGCAAGGGAAACTAAAGCAAAAGTGAACTATTGGGACCTTGTCAAAATAAAAACCTTCTGCACAGCAAAGAAAACAATCAGCAAAACTAAAAGGCGATCGATGGAATGGAAGAAGATATTCGCAAATGACATATCAGATAAAGGGTTAGTATCCAAAATCTATAAAGAATTTATCAAACTCAACACCCAAAAAACAAAGAATCCACTAAAGAAATAGGCAAAAGACATGAACAGACACTTCTCTGAAGAAGACATCCAGCTGGCCAACCAACACATGTAAAGATGCTCAGCCTCACTCCACATCAGAAAGATACAAATCAAAACCACAATGAGATACCACCTCACAGCCGTCAGAATGGCTAACATGAACAACTCAGGCAACAACAGATGTTGGTGAGGATGCAGAGAAAGAAGATCTCTTTTGCACTCTTTTGTACAGCCACTCTGGAAAACAGTGTGGAGGTTCCTCAAAAAATTAAAAATAGAACCACCCTACAACCCAGCCATTGCACTACTAGGTATTTATCCAAGGGATACAGGTGTGCTGTTTCAAAGGGGCACATGCACTCCAATGTTTATAGCAGCACTATCGACAATAGCCAAAAAAGTATAGAAAGAGCCCAAATGTCCAACAGACGAATCGATAAAGAAGATGTTGTTTATATACAATGGAGTATTACTTGGCAATCAAAAAGAATGAAATCTTGTCATTTGCAACTACATGGATGGAACTGGAGGATATTATGCTAAGTGAAATGAATAGGGTAGAGTAGGGAAATTAGGAGGGTAATACTGGAGGGTATTATGGTAAGTGAAATTAGTCATTCAGAGAGAGATCTATATCATATGACTTAACTCATATGAGGAATTTAAGAAACAAAACAGATGAACATAAGGAAAGGAAAACAAAAATAATTTAAAAACAGGGAGAGGGACAAAACATAAAAGACTCTTAAACATAAAGAACAAACAGAAGGTTGCTGGAAGGAGGGATGGGCTAAATGGGTAAGGAATCTACTCCTGAAATCATTGTTGCACCATATGCTAACTAATTTGGATGTAAATTAAACAATAAATAAATTTTTAAAAAAAAGAAATTATAGAAATGACAAAAAGCAATAAATGAAATTAAGAACAAATGGACAGGTTAGCAGGAGACTAGACAAGGTGAAAAGAGAATTAGTGAACAGATGATAGGTCCAGAATGAAGCACAAGAAGACGAATGAAAACTCAGACGAGAAGATAACAGAATAAAATGAGATGTCTGGGGCATCTGGGTGGCTTAGTCCAACTCTTGATTTCAGCTCAAGTCATGATCTACTGGTTCATGAGGACTGAGGCCCACACCAGGGTCTGCGCTCTCTCCATCTCTTTCTCTCTCTCTCTCTTCCTCCCTCCCTCTCTGCCCTCAGTCTATCTCTCCCTCAAAATAAATAAACTTAAAAAATAAATAAGTAGAAATAAATTCTGCAAGAATGGAAGTAAAAGAAAACCCTTCCATACAAAAAACACAAAGAAGTGTCATCAGTAAACTTACAAAAAATGGAAATATCAGGGGGTATTCTTCACTCAAAAGGAAAATAATCTCAGATGAAGTCACCGATGCAAGAAAGAAAGAAAAGCAATGATAAATACTTCTGAGCAGATGACAACTATGTAAGTAAATGTGAATGAATATCGCTTGTATAAAATAAGATTGTCTTACAGAGTGAAAAATGGAAAAATAAAATATACAATTACACTCTCATGTAAGTCAGGAAGATGGATAAAAGGAGATAAGTCCTCACGCTGTCCAAAATGGTAGCTGTGCCATATAACTAACATTTGACTTTGATAAGTCAAGAATTCATATTGTATTGTACTTCAATAAAAATAAATTTTTAAAAATTTCACTTCAAATTAAAAAATATTCATGTTGTAATATCTAGGTTAACCAGTAAAAAAGTATAAAAGAATGTATAATTCCCAAGCTAATAAAGAGGAGTGGTGGAAAGAATTTTAAAAAATTAATTCAAAAGATGGCAAGAGGGGCACCTGGGTGGCTCAGTCAGTTAAACGTCCACCTTCATCTCAGATCATGATCTCAAGGTTCGTGGGTTCAAAGCCCACGTCAGGCTCTGTGCTGACTGACAGCTCAAAGCCTGGAGCCTGCTTCTAATTCTGTGTCTCCCTCTCTCTCTCTGCCCCTCCCCCGCTCTCTGTCTCTGTCTCCTATATAAAACATTAAAAAAATTTTTTTTAATAAAAAAAACAAAAGATGGCAAGAAACAAGGGAAAAAGAACATTAAACAGGAAAGACAAATAGAAGGCATTTTTTTAACATTTTATTTTTTTTTAATGTTTACTCATTTTTGAGAGAGGGAGAGACAGAGTGTGAGCAGCGGAAGGGGCAGACAGAGAGGGAGACAGAATCTGAAGCAGGCTCCAGGCTCTGAGCTGTCAGCACAGAGCCCAACATGGGGCTCAAACTCACAGACTGCAAGATCATGACTTGAACTGAAGTCAGACACTTAACTGACTGAGCCTCCCAGATGCCCCACAGATAGAAAGCATTTAATAAAGAGGGTAGATTTTAAACCTACACACAATAATTACATTAAATGTAATGAACTAAATGATCAATTTAAAAATTGTAAACATTTTTTAAAAACTAACTATATGTTAGAACTCCCCTATGACCCAGCAATAACACTGCTAGGAATTTTCCCAAGGGATATAGGAGTGCTGATGCATAGGGGCACACGTACTCCAATGTTCATAGCAGCACTCTCAACAATAGCCAAATCATGGAAAGAGCCTAAGTGTCCATCAACTGACGAATGGATCAAGATGTGGTTTATCTATACGATGGAATACTACATGGCAGTGAGAAAGAATGAAATCTGGCCATGTGTAGCAACATGGATGGAACTTGAGGATGTTATGCTGAGCGAAATAAGTCAGGAAGAGAAGAACAGATACCGTATGTTTGCACACATAGGTGGATTAGGAGGAACTTAATGGAGGACCATGGGGGAGAAGGGGAAAAATCATTGGGGAAAGGGAGGGAGGCAAACCATGAGAGACTCCTGAATGCTGAGAACAAACTGAGGGCTGATGTGGGTGGGGGAGAGGGGAAAGGGGGTGATGGGCATGGAGGAGGGCACTTGTGGAGATGAGCATTGGATGTTATATGGAAACCAACTTGACAATAAACTATTAAAAAAAAAAACTATGTTGTTCATAGATCATATCTAAAATATATTTTTATGTATATATAAAAAACATACAGTTTTTATCTAAGAACTATAAAAGATGAAAATAAAAGATAGAAATAAAAGATAAAAAATAAAAGATAAAATAAAAGATAGTTTGTTGGTATACCATGCAAACTATAACCAAAAGATAGCTGGTATCATTTTACTAATATTAAACAAAGCCATTATTTGCTGATACGATTACCTGTAAAAAATTCAAAATAATCTACATATAATGTATTAAAATTGTTAAATGTGCTTAACAAGATTTTAGATATAAAAGTTAGTAAACAGAAGTCAACTGCATTTCTGAATATCAGCTATGTACTGTTAACATAAAATATTAAATATCTAGGAATAACTAACAAAATCTACAAAACCCCCATGCAGAAAACTATAAAACAGTATTAAAATAGGGATGTACCACATTTATAGACTGGAAAACCCAATACTATAAAATGGCAATCCCCAAATGTCATCAGAACTATAGAATTAATCCAATCCTAATCACAATCCTAACAGAAACTTTGTTTTGGGTCAGAATTTCACAAGCTGATTTCAAAATTCATAAAGAAATGAAAAGATCAAGAATCACCAAGATATTCTTAACGAAGAGCAAGGTGAGTGAACTTGTCCTACCAGACGTCAAAATTTATTACAATGCTATGCTAAGACAGCACGGTACTGGCAGAAAAATAGACAAATAGACAAATGGAATAGAACAGTAAGCCCTGAAATACCGATATACAGACACTTCACTTACCACAAAGGTGGTACTGCAAAACAATGGAGGAAGGACATTCTTTTCAATAAATGGTGTTAGGACATTTGGATTTCCGTATGCCTAATCAACATACACAAATCAACACTATGTGTGGAAAGCAAATAATAAAGCTTCTAGTAACAATGTAGCAAAATGTCTCAATAAGCTCAGGGTAGGTAAGCCCTTCTTACATCAGATAAGAAAAACCCAAAAATAAATTAAAAGATGGTCAAATTCAGCTACATTAAGAACTTCTTTTCTTTTCATCAAATGCAACAAACAGGGAGGGAAAGGTGGGAGGAACGAAAAAGGAAGAAGATACTTGAAACACATATAACCATTAAAGCCGTTAAAGAACTTGTACCTAGAATATAAAGAATCCATACAAAACAATAAGGAAAAAAAATAAATTAAAAAAATTTTAAAAAAATAAATAAAAAATTAAAAAAAATAAGGAAAAAGAAAAATAAGCAAGAGACATAAACAGACATTAACCAAAAAGATATCCAAATGGCCAATTAAACATATTATAGTTGCTCCACTTCATCAGAAATACAAGGAATGCAAATTAAGGCCACAATGATAAACCACACATATTCACAAGGACTGTCAAATGAATACGATCAACAATTCTAACTGTTGGCAAATATGTGGGATTGGAATTCTCACACAGTGCTAACAGGGGTATAAACTGGTACTGCCACTTTGAAAAAGTTGGCTCTGTAATTTCACTGCAGGGTATACAAAACACAGAAATGTAAGACCTGCATATCAGGAGATCTGTTCAAAAATGTTCATGGCACTCTTTCTTGTAATAGCTAAAAAGTGGAGACAGCCTAAATGTTCATCAGTAATGGAATGGATAAATAAATTAGGGTATATTCATACAAACAAATCTGCTGTGGTAAAAATGAATGAACTACAGCTACCATCAACAATAAGGATGAACACCATAGGTAGAATTCTGAGCAAAAGCCACACATAAAAGGATACATACTGTATTATCTAATCCACAAACTTTAAAAAGAAAAAAAGACAAAAATAAATTGTAATTAGGAGTGCAGGTTTAATGGTAAAAAAAATTTTTAAAAGGTAGTTAATACCCTGAAAGTCGGGACAGGGGTGGTCATCTTTTGGAAAAGATATAAATCATTAGGTGGGAGTTAAGGAGGCTTATGGAAGGCTGATAATAGCCCATTTCTTGACCTGGATGGTGGTTACACACTGTGTTCACACTGTGGTAGATCAATAGGCTGTTTGAGGTTTCTCTACATATTCTTCTTTATGTCTTACATTTCATAGCAAAATTTTTAAAATATAGTTACTTGGATTACTGAGGTAACAGTGGAAACATGATATATTTTGAAAGTAAAATCAACAAGATCTGGTGAGAAAGGGAGTATGGGGAGAGGAAAGGGTAAAGGATCTTTCTCGGGTTTCTGATTTAAGGGCCTATATTGACATTGGTAACATTTCCTGAGATAAGGTAGACTGGAGAATGAAGGGAGAGCCTCCGTTCAGTTTTAAACACAAGGAAGAGCCAATTCTTTGTGGACTTCAAATCACTGAAATATCACACAATCAAATAATTGTCTTTCAGAGACAACAGACTAGTCAAATACTAGTCAAAAATGATTTGTAGTGAGAGAGGGCAGGAGGAGTGCTATGTAGCCTTTCAACGGTCTGAAATGGAGTCACAGGCCTCCAAACACAAGAGAGCTACAGAGAAAACAGAAGTACTAAGCCTAGCAGATAAGAGGGAGGCAAGGGGGCAAGAATGAGACCAAAAAGAAGATGAGAACATCTGACCAGTGACATTCTTTATTCATCTGGATGCTTTACTTCTTTTACTTTCTGAAGTTATCCCCTGGTACCCTCAACGCCAAAGCTTAAAACGAACTGCCTCCAGGGAAGCCCTCTCCAATAACTGCTCTTCTCATCATTCAAACTCTCCTGGTTCAGGCTTTCATCAGCTTGCTACAGACTTACCAGTCTCCTAGTTGGTCACCTAACACCCATTCTGCCCTCATCCAATTCCTCCATCTTCCATCCTGTTCCCAGAGTGACATGTCTAAAACAATACCCACACAATAAAATACAAGGCCCTTCACTATTTCTAGTCTTCTCTCTTAAAGAGCTTTCAACCTAAAATCTATACCAGTCACTTGCATTCCTTCTAATATGACAGGCTATCACATTGCCATGCCTTTGCCCACAACTGCTCCTTCTTTCTAAAATGCCTTTCCTCCTGTTTTCCAACTGGCCCAAATCTGTTTTTTAAGACTCATCTCAAGCATCACTCCTACTCTATAATGCCTTTCTAGACCCCTGCTCCCAAGTAAAACTGATTATCCTCTTCTTTGAGGTCACATCATAAACTGTCCCAGATTTCATAGCACCTATGACACAGTGTTGTGTTTTTTTTTTTTTTAATGTTTTTTATTTTATTTATTTCTAGGAGAGAGAGAGAGACAGCGTGAGCAGGGGAGGGTCAGAGAGATAGAGGGAGTCACAGACTGAAACAGGCTCCAGGCTCTGAGCTGGCAGTCAGCACAGAGCCCGACGCGGGGCCCGAACCCATGAACGGCGAGATCATGACCTAAGCGAAAGTCGGACGCTTAACCGACTAAGCCACCCAGGCGCCCCGACACAGTGTTGTTATTATCCATTTGTGTTACCTACCCAACTAGACTCAGATTAGGTATCACATAATCATCTCTGTATCTCCAACATGAAGCACACAGCCTGGCACAGAGTTAGGGCATTTTGAGAAAATGAACAACTTTAGCCCTTACTACTTACTACATGTATTATTTGTTCTACCAACTACCAAATATACTACTGGCCACTAAAGGACAAGGAACATGTCTCACAGTTCTATATCTTCCACAGCATCGAGCACATTGTATAAGTAAAGAACCTCTCATGTGAAAGAAGTCTAAACACTACTATCCGACCACAGAAAAATTTGGAGGACAGAAGCAGAGGCCCAAGTAGTTTATCTACTAAAATATAAAAGACTACATTTCTGGATAACAGAAGAAAGTATTTAAAAAAAAAAAAAAAAAAAAAACCACTATGGTCATCTATCTACAACTGGATGAACTTGGCATCTCTCCTCCATTTCCTCTGGGGCAAAATCTGCTAGACTAACTCCAGCAGCACGGCCTGGTTAAAGGGCCTGGGGTATGACCTCAGAATATCTGAATTCAATTTTTCTTTCAGATATGACAATGATATGATTATGTCTTTTAAAAATGTCTTTATTGTTGGGGCATCTGGGTAGCTCAGTAGGTTAAGCATCCAACTCTTGGTTTAGGCTCAAGTCATGATCTCAGTTTTTTGGGTATGAGCCCTGCATCAGGCTCTGTGCCGGCAGCATGGAGCTTGCTTCTCTCTCTCTCCCTCTTGTTCTCTGCCTCTCCTCCACTCACACTGTCTCTGTCTCTCTCACATAAATAAATAAACCTAAAAAAAGTCTTTATTGTTTAGAGATATAAATTGAAATTTATAAACTAAATGGTATGATGCCAGGGAAAATATGGTAGAGAGGTAAGAGTGGAGGAAGTGGGGTAGGGGGCATGAGAATAAAACAAGTTTGGCCACAAAATGGTAACTGTTTAAGCTGGGTAATAGGTACATGGGAATTAAACTGCTCTCTTTACTAATATACATATTTGAAATGTTTCATGACAAAAGGTTAAAAAAAAAACCAACCCAGATTCAAACCCAGATCCTCCAATTTACCTAGCTGGGTCCCCTTGGATACTAACTGCTCCAAACTTACTTCCTTATCTGGATTACAGATATAACAATGGTGATGTCATCAAGACTAAATAAAATATTACATGTTAAAAGAGGTGTCTAAACTCCAACACACTATACGAATGTTCATTGTTCTTAGAAGTATTATTACAGATGGTTAGTGGTAAAAAAGTTATATTATCATATAATAGATAGTAAATATTGCTAAGAAAATACATTACTAAGCGTCTGAAATCTGGAGAAGAGAAACACAGATTAAATTCATGTAAAACATGAGGGAAGCATTTATTTACACCCCACAGTGTTCTAGGGACTTTGCAGGCACTGGGACAGAGATAAACAGACTTGTAGTCTCTGGACTTAGAAGCTTAAAGTCTGAAGGAGAAAGACATATATAATGAACAGTAGTAATACTAAGAGCTAATAAATGTGCTAAGAGGCCTGTCCAGTACCCAGAAAAATGCTGGCTATATAATAACCACTGTTAACTGAGTAAAAAGTCTTACAAAGCATACACTCATTCATTCAACAAATACTAATTTACCACCCCACTATCAACTTAAATCAACTATCCAGTTAAAAAAACAAAAACCCCTGTTCAAGATGAGCTTCCATTCTGGTGTGAGGAACAAAATAAATAAGAAAATTATATGGATTATATAGCTGGCAAGTGCTATGGAAAAAACAAAATCAAGGAAGAGGGCTAGGAGGTTCTGGGGTAGAAGAGGCAGTTTCAATTTTAAATACAGGGATTAAAAAAGGCCTTAATGAAAAAAGTGACACTTGAGCTAACACCTGAACAAAGTGTGGGAAGCAGACATATGAACATCTGAGGGAAGTGTTCTAGGAAGAAGGAAATGTACGTGAAAGACTCTGAGGAAAGAATGTGTTTGGCAGAGAAAGTGGCAGACCAGGTCACTGGGCAGCGGAAGAGACATAGGGGTGCTAGGCTGATGGAACAGCAAGTGAAAAAAAGGTGTTTGGACAACTGCAAACATTTCTGACTAAGCTAGAACATTATAGGAGTAAAGGAAAAGACCCTTCATGTCATACATAAAAGACTTAAGTAATCATAGTTTATAGAAAGAAGAAAGGCTGAAGGGAAAAAGGAGGTTGGGCAAGTGAACATCTGAAGACATTACATGTATTTCACAGATGAAATATGAAATACAAATCATCTATAATGTATTCTTAAAAATTTCAAAAATATGCTTAATCTAAATCTAACTAAGCCTATACTGTATATCTAACTTTCAGTTCCTAGTAAATAAAAGGGATAGAGAACAAGTAAACTAATTCAGAAAACAAGACATTTTATAAATAACTGACTGAGTTTATCAGATCAGCATCACCAAAATAATAAATTTGTTCTAGATTTAAAAAGATCTAGATAAAAAAGATCACTATTCACCATATGTGAATAGTGTTGGCATTTTGATTTTCGGCTCAACTGACTGAGCCACCCAGGTGCCCCCACGTCCAACTCTTGATTTCAGCTCAGGTCACGATTTCAAAGTCAGATTGAGCCCCACATTGGTCTCCAAGCTGAGCATGGAGGCTGCTTAGGATTTTCTCTCTCCTTCCCTCTGCCCCTCCCCCAAGCCGGAGCATGCATGCATGCATGGACATGCGTACGCATGCAAACACACACACACACTCTCTCTCCTCAAAATAAATATATTTTTTAAGTCCCTTACTGAATACTTTAGGGAAAAATATCATGATATTTTAAAAAAACTTCAGGAAAACAAAGGGAACGAATTTGGCAACATATTAGTTAACTATTAAATCCCAGAGATGGGTATTTGGCAGTTCATTATAGTATTGTCTCTACTTTTCTATAGGCTTAATAATTTTCATAATAAATAAAGTTTAGAACTCTGATTCATCTGTGATTCAAATACTTGGAAATCATTTCTTCCCTTGTAATTCAGATCTTACTTACAAAAACTGAAAAATAAATACATCTTGTGAATTTGATGTCAGGATTTGGATCTTTTTTATCTCTGCATCTATAGTGCCTGGCACACAGAAGGCATTACTGAATGAACACTTTCTTACTTATTTTGCTATACGAACCCATTCTTTACACGTGATACAATTCTCACACATATTCTCATCAGATCCTCAAGACCATCTTACCTTATAATAATGTTCCAAGAGAATCCTGACTACTCCCTCCACACTTTCTGCTTCAACAGGCTTCCTGGCAAACTGGAGCAGGTACTGCAAAGCATCTGCTGGGGAGGTAGCTTTACACAGATCTATGTGGAGTGCTGCAGATTTACTTGGCTTGGTCAGTCGGAGTTTCTTGGTTGCAATTTCCTCCTGCTGTTGCTGCAAGGGAGTAGGAAAGGTAAGACATGAAAACAGAGTCTGTAAATTTAACTTTGCCTCATTCCCTTATACCAAGTAATATATTTAGCTAATAGACCTAACTTTAGGAAAAAGCAGTGTTATGAACACAAAAAAGTGCACTAGATTGGAGACACGGTTAAGAGTCCCCATTTTGCTTTTCACTAGCTCTGACCACTTGGGGCTAGTCATTTCATTTCTCCGAGTCTCAGTTTCTTGCTCTGTGAGGTAAGTCCACTAACATTTTGTTCTGCCTGTCTCTTAGGACTGTTGTAGCTTTAGGGTTAAAAGGACACACAAAGGATCTGCTCCATTCTTTATTTAAAAAGAAATCTCTGGGGCGCCTGGGTGGCTTAGTCGGTTAAGCGTCCGACTTCCGCTTAGGTCATGATCTCACGGTTCATGGGTTTGAGCCCCACATCGGGCTCTGTGCTGACTGCCAGCTCAGAGCCTGGAGCCTGTTTCAGAGTCTGTGACTCCCTCTCTCTCTGACCCTCCCCTGCTCACGCTGTCTCTCTCTCTCTCTCCTAGAAATAAATAAAAATATTAAAAAAAAAAAAAAGAAAGAAAGAAAGAAATCTCAGTTCTCTAAACATACAGACAATGCCCAGGCACCCAGCTTCCCTCCTAAGAAAACTGAACTGATGGGAAATGCCTGCAGCTTACACTGACTAAAACGTCTTCCCCTTACTCCAGATGACTACCCAAACCATTCTGCCTTTATTCAAAGGATGGCTAGTGTAAAAAAATTTAAAAATACCTTGCAAACTGTAGCCACTTAACAAACTTTTTCATTACTGAATAATTATTCAGCCTTAGGGGTTGTGCCTGAGTTCCAATTCCGCTGCTGCTCTAAGTAAGTTATAACTCTTACCTTTATGATTTGCAAAATGAGAATGACACTACTACCAGTCTTTCTCAACTAGGGATCATCCTCTCAACCACAGGACACACAAAATAATTTGAGTAACTATTTTCTCAATTCTCCCAAGGATGGTGCATAACTAGAAGCTTTCTAGATGCATTTGTTACATATAATGGGTGCCGTAAAGTTCATCCAAAAGGGAACCTGTCACTCCAGGGCTTACATCAGGCCCTGGCAGGTAGGTATAGAAAGCATGATAACATAAGGCAAATGCTGTATCAATAATTTTCCTTAACACCTAATGCATCATTTTGATATCTTGAGCAATCACCTCTTTATAAATGTACATTCCCGCAGAGAAAAGATTAGGATTATTCTAGTCAGGAACACAGTATGGCATGATAAAGAGACCAAGGGTTTTGAAGCAGAGGAATTTGGGTTCAGTAACCACTTGCTAGTGAGGGAGGCCTGTCCTTCTATAAAAAGGAATACAGTACCTATATTGTACAGATATTTGAGAAGTCTCTGTCTTTAATTGTATAAATACATAATAGCACAAAATACATACCAGCATACCAGTTCTCTCTCCCTCCTTATCTTTATAGCAGAGGGAAAGACAGAAGCCCTAAGACCTCATTTCATCACTGTATGGTAATGATTAATGCAGAATGAAGTGAAGAAATGAGCTTTTTTCCTAAAATCCTTACTCATTCCTATCCTATTCTACACAAACTCAGCCTTCAGTGTTATCTAGGCTCCAATCAGTTCAAAAGCTGAGAGAGATTTCTTTCCCTAGAGAGTAGGTAAGGGGGAAGACAAACCAGTATCTGCTAACAGTCAACCATCAATAACATTTTGGCAAGCCAGGACCTATAGTCTATCCAGGAGTGATAAAGTTAGACCTGATCTGGAGGCACAGGTGATAAATACATGACACATTTGAAGCCTGAGGGCACAACATCCTGACTTTGTGACTTTCAACATCCTGGCCTTAAGGCTCCCAACACCCTGGAGCTGACCGAGCCACAAGTACAGAACTTACAGCTCTCCTCTTCAACCTCTGGCCCAGAGTAACCTATATCTTCATTATAAACCGTAATAGTTCTGGGGCGCCTGGGTGGCTTAGTCGGTTAAGCGTCTGACTTTCGCTTAGGTCATGATCTCGCGGTTCGTGGGTTCGAGCCCCGCGTCGGGCTCTGTGCTGACTGCCAGCTCAGAGCCTGGAGCCTGTTTCAGTCTGTGACTCCCTCTCTCTCTGACCCTCCCCTGCTCACGCTGTCTCTCTCTCTCTCCTAGAAATAAATAAAAAAACATTAAAAAAATAAAATAAAAAAAATAAATAAACCGTAATAGTTCCAGCAAGAGCAGAACCAAAAACTCCCCCTCCCACCCAGTAGGAGGAGTCCCTTAGATGACTAGAGACAAAACTCAGTTGGAGACAGCCCTGGCTATGATCTATAACCTATGCAAACACAAAAAGACAGCCCTAGCTCCAGAGCAGTAACTACCTCTGGGCCTGCCCACTCTGCCATCTTGAAAGTGTACTGTCCTTAATTAAGCTGCTTTGTGCTTGCTACATTCTGACCGTCTTTATTCGAGTTTGGATCATCACATAAATCTTTCTATGGGGAATCCAAGAAGTGAGACCTCCATTCACACAACATACGATGTAGCCTCTATCACTCATAAGAGGGGACACAGATGAAGCAGGCATTATCTCTGTCCTTAAGTAGCCCACACTGGTAGGGAAATATGTACACTGTGTAAAATTAATAAAGGGGAAACTCATTAAAATTGAGGAGGGAGGACACGAGGGGAGGCTAGAAGGAACAGTACTACTCAAGAGTCAACTAGGGAAAGAACTGCCCATTATAGAGGCCAAAAGAAGAATCAACAGGAAAGAATCATCAATTATAGGCTCCAACAGGGAAAGATGTACATGGCCTCTCCTACAAGAAATCAACCACTCTTGCAACTCAGCCAATGAGAAACTCTCATCACCTTAGACTTTCCCTTCAAAACAGCCTCTCCTGGAAGTACCTGGGTGGCTCAGTCATTTGAGCATAGGACTTTGGCTCAGGTCATGATCTCATGGTTCCTAGGTTCGAGCCCTGCATCAGGCTCACTGCTGTCACTGGAGAGCCCGTAGAGAGTCCCTCTCTCTATCTCTCTCTTGCTCAAAAATAAATAAACACTAAAAAAAAAAAAATCCTCTCCTGACTTCTTTCTCCATAAAATAAGGGTCCTCTCCTCAGTTTGCTGGACTTGCCTACAGTTCTGCCTTAGCTTGTATGTGCCAAATTGCAGCTGTTATTCCCCAAAAACTACATTTTGCTGGTAAAATAACTATTTTTAAGGTCAACAACTAATAATTATAGTAGCACTGAGGAATAAGTACAAATAGATGAATACAGAATGCTTGCTACAGAAGCAGGGGAGGAAGAGACAAAACTCTTGCTGAGATTTTAGTTGAGTCTTGAATCCAAAATGTGAGAGCAAAAATAAAAGGAAAAATGACATGCATTCCATTTAAAGGAGACAACAGGTACAAGAGTCTGGAGAAGTGTAAACACATGACATGTTTGGAGGAAGGGTGAGTAGTCTTGAGAAGTGGAAACAATAGAATAGGAAGAAATGAAATCACACTGGGTAACAATGTGAATGAACTTAATGCCACTGAACTGTATACTTAAAAATGTTTAAAATGGTAAAAAAAATGTATTTTATTACAATTATAAAATCGTACACACACACAAAGTACACAAGTGGGCAAGGGAAGCAGACCCAGAAAATTCCAGAAAGCAAACCACAGAAGGAGCTCTGTGAAATAAGAAAAACTTTCCTGAGGAGGCCCCTGGCTGGCTCAGTCCATGTAGCATGAGATTCTTGATCTCAGGGTGGTGAGTTCGAGCCCCACATCGAGCAGAGAGTACTCAAAAATAAAAAAATAAAAAAACCTTTCCTGAATCTTGACTCATTCTAAAAGTTCAAGAAAACTATTTCACATAAAATGGAGCAACAAAAAGTGTCAATGTTAAATCTCAGTTATTTTGAGAAAAAAAAATAAGGAATAGACTAACTTCCCTACAGTGGGAATATGCTAAAAAGATGTGATAAGTGAAATAAGTGAAAAGAGGAAGAAAATTTTGATTTTTCAATGGAATCATCTCTCTGTAGTATAATCACAGATATGTCTTCCTGTCTCTCCCACTAGTCTGTGAGCTCCTAAAGGACAAGGACCCTAACCTTTACTGGACTTCTTAGCTCAACACTTTTCACTACACCTGATACACAGTAACCACTCATTTACTCAATAACCTGTTGTTGAAGGAATTAATTAAATGTTTAAGGACAGTTTCCTGCTGGATGGTCTGTCTTGCTACCTAGAAGGCTAAAGATCTAGGGGTACTCTACAGATTTAAGGATGCTTTTGATCTACCAGCATCCATTGAGAGTTTGTCAGAAATGCAGATTCTCGCCTCACCCCACCCCCACCCCACTGAGTATAGTCTAGACTTTAACAAGATCACCCGGTGATCTGCATAAAAAGTCTGAGAAGCAGCACACTAGAGACACCCTGGGATTAACCTCCACGTTAGCAGCACTTATGAGGAGACAAATGGAGAATCCTGCTTTGACAGGGGCTCGGCTCACCTGTCCTCAACTCCAAAGGAATAAAGTACTCTGCCCTACTTCCGAGGTAAGCTGTTCCACCAATGGAGAGTTCTGCCCCTATGCAGCCTGTGACCCTCACGTGCTTTGGCTGGGTCTTGAGATTTCTACAGGCTCCTCTTTCAATCCTTTAGAGTTTTGCACACAACCAACTTGTCCCGGGGCGCTTTTTTTGAAATAGAGTTGAGAGAGGCTCTACCAGTTATTAGCTCTGAATCCCCTTATCCCTCCAGAAGTCCACATCTGTAAAACGAAGATGCTAATGTAATGTAACCCGAATAAACTGAAATAACGGATAAGACATCTTCGTATAGTGTAAAGTGCTATTTGTTCTCGGCAATAATTCTATTTTTTTAGTAGTCTCAGACTGCACATAATAAAAATGACCACAGCAGCTGCAAACGAACACGCCCACTTAGGTGTAGTTTCAGAGAGCCTATATATAAGTACTTGGCACTCAACCCAGGTTTGCGGCGCCTGTTTTGCCAAAGTGTCTGGAACGTGCATAACCTTCCCCGCCCGGGACTGGTCGCGGGACCTTTCCTTCCGTAAATTACCTGAACCACCTTAGTGAATTCCTCGTACACTCGCTTCTTTAGGTGCGCCGCCATGATTGCCCACGGACCCTCTCAGCTTCCGTACTCGACAAGGGGGGGGGGGGGGGAATGGAGGAACCCGGAAAATTTGTCTAGGCCTCAGGAACTCGCCACAGTCCCACAAGGCAGTGGGGCTCTGGGAAAGAGAGGCCTCTTCCTGCCGCTCGACTGCCCTGCTGCGGCGCAGCCGGGTTTGTCCGCCTGCGCCTTCCGGCCCGCGGGAAAGAAAATGAAGGCGCAGTGTGAGGGGGCGGTGCCTCTGGTGGGAGGAGACTGGACTGGAAGGGTGGAGGAGCCAATAGGAGCCTTTGGGGGCCGGCAGGTGGTCTCAAAGTGGTCAGAAGACTGGCGCTGAGCAGAGCCAAGGGAGGGTGGAAGTAAACAGGGCACTGGGCAGAGGCAGGATGATCCTGAGCTAGAGGCAAAACGTGGGGCTGCGTGAGGACTTTTACTTGAGTGATTAGGGAAAGAGGTCCATTGGGCATTCCCATCGCCCTTTGCCGTTCATGTTTGCTGCTTGTAGCTTTATTGAGCTCTCCTTTTGGTTTATCTGTGTGCCACCCCTCTCCTGGCAGGGGATTTTTTCTTGCTCTCATTCCGGTTGTTTGAAATGTACCCTTCTTTTAAGGAATCAAACGTTCCTCTGAGAGCTTCGGAGAGAGTGGAAAGAAACCTGAGGTGAGGGTGCCTGCGTGGCTCAGTCTGTGAAGCGTCCAACTTCAGCTCAGGTCCTGATCTTGCAGTTTGTGAGTTTGAGCCCCGCATCCGGCTCTGTGCTGACAGCTCGGAGCCTGGAGCCTGCTTCAGATTCTGTGTGTCCCTCTGTCTCTGCCCCACCCCAACTCACCCTCTCTCTCTCTGTCTCAAAAATAAACATTTTTGAAAATTTTTGAATTAAAAAAAAAAAACCTGAGGTGAAGGGTCAAGCACCGAAATTTCAGACTATCACTGGCACTTAATGAACAAAGAGCCTCAACTACAAATGTGCTCGCACCTAACCTAACCTAGATGTAGTGATAATGGAATGAAGTAGTGCAGAAACATTCGGCAGATTGTAAAATGTATTCCACGTCAAGTTTTGCCTCCTTCATTAAACTTTAGCTGTTGTTTCCTTTTTTCATGCGGATGCTTAGAAGAAGCAGGCTGTGGTAAGTACAGAAGACCCCAAAACACAGAAAAGATGGTCTTAACCCTCAAGGTCCTACAGTGTAACTTGGAAGAGAGACACCTAAACCAATAGTTAGAAGGCAAAGTGATGAGGGAGCGTGTAGCAAGCTGAGAGCAAAATACAGGCCAACAACACTCCCTGACCCCACCCCCTACCCCTGAATGTATGCTATGTTCCTTCTCCCAAAAACAAAGGAAAGGGGTTTAAGTGCTTGCCATGGTAACGTGGGAAACTAAGGCAAATGAAAAATTAAAAACCCTTACTGCCTACAATCCACTGACAAGTTCTTTTTTTTTTTAATGTTTTAGTATTTTATTTATTTCTGAGACAGAGACACACACAGTGTGATCAGGGGAGGGTCAGAGAGAGAGAGAGGGAGGTACAGAATCTGAAACAGGCTCCAGGCTCTGAGCTGGCAGTCAACACAGAGCCGGATGCGGGGCTCGAACTCACAAACTGCAAGATCATGACCTGAGCTGAAGTCAGACGGTTAACCAACTGAGCACCCACCATCACCCTAAAACTTCATCAAAATTATCCTTGGATAACATGAATGTGATTCAAACAGACCTACTAACTTCCTCAGGATGGAGGTGGGAGGGAGGCAGAATAATGACCCCCAAATAAAAGATTTTGGTATGTGGATTATTTCTAACTGAAGACAATCTAGGTGCAACAAACTCAGGAAGAGGTGTTTACCTTCCCCTTAACTTCTTACAAGAATTTAGAGGGCCTGTACTAATTAATTTAATTTAAAAAATTAAAAAATTAATGTTTATTTTTGAGAGAGAGATAGAGACAGAGCATGAGCAAGGGAGGACCAGAGAGAGAGGGAGACATAGAATCCAAAGCAGGCTCCAGGCTCTGAACTGTCAGCACAGAGCCCAATGCAAGGCTCATGAACTATGAGATCATGACCTGAGCAAGAGTCAGATGCTTACCTGATTGAGCCACCTAGGTGCTCCTAAATATATATATATATACACATATGTGTATACATATATGTGTATACATATATATATATATAAATTTTAAACAGTGAATGTTCAAGAAAGAAAGGCATCCCAGACCACAGAGCCTACCACATATACAAATGTGTTGAGTAAAATGAAAAGCACAAACAGTGCCTTCAGTAAATGTTAGCAGCTATTACTATCACTAATATATTCTATCTAATCTAAGCTGCCAGCAATGTCAGTAAAACAAACCATTATTTTAGGTAACACATAAGAATTTAAGAAAAATGTTGAGAATTAAGAGAATCAAGAATTAAGAAAAAAAAAACCTAAAATTAAAACCAGTGGTTTCTTATTGCTTAGATTTGTTATGTATATTTACTGAAGGAGCCCTTTTAAACTTATTTACACATAGATTTGTATCCCGTGTCATACTGCTGTTTCCATGCCCTTCCGTGCACATTAAAACTTTTCATTTCAATGCAAATTATAGGGTAATCTCTTTGAAGATTCATTAAAGGGCAATCAAAGACAACAGATGCAGAGCTCAATGGAAGTGATGACATGAACTGCTGTGACCCAGTCTACACATGAACAATTGACCAACAGCAATCCTAGATGTGTCCTTATTTCAGAGATGTTAAATGTGCATCTAAGCATCAATTACTAAAAGTACTAACATCATTATTATTAGATATGGCTGCAGGAA
This sequence comes from Hyaena hyaena, assembly GCF_003009895.1. Taxonomy (NCBI): domain Eukaryota; kingdom Metazoa; phylum Chordata; class Mammalia; order Carnivora; family Hyaenidae; genus Hyaena; species Hyaena hyaena. Next base: position 4,223,683 of record NW_024080665.1, read on the forward strand.
GGAGTTGGGTGCACCCAGAAATGAAAGAAAATTCAGTTTATATTGAGAGTAAACTGCATACAGGGAGAAACTGGGGCCAGACTGGTATAGAAACAAGAATAGTCCACATTCCTTTTTTTTAAATATTTTTTTTATTTTTAAGCAATCTGTATACCCATCACGGGGCTTGGGCTCACAACCCTGGGATCCAGAGTTGTATGTTCCACTGACTGAGCCAGCCAGGTGCCCCCGTCCCACATTCTTTAATGTTGAAATGAAAAACTCTATCTATTGAATTGATGATATTTTCATTTTACTTCATTATTGCACATGGGAATAGAATGAGGTGCCCCAGTGAATCCCTTGAGCTTCAAACAGAGTCTTCCCTGTCCCCAATGTAAAACAGCAACCCAATTTTCCCTAAGGAATTGGGGTTAGTCACTCAGATAGTAACCCATTCTCTGCTTGTTGGCTGAGCAAGAGGAGCTCTGATTGACCAGGAGGCACACGTTAAACTGTAATGGAACAATGACAATGTTCTTTAGTGGAAAGACTCCTCCCTTGGGGACTAAATACCCCAAACCCTCTGAACAGAAGAGTTCATAAATGAGTTATTAGGTGTAAAAATGATAAGAACCACTCTTACCTCCTCCCCTTGGTCCCTAGACCTATGTATTCTAACTATGGAAAAAACAATACTAAATTTTAGCTATTGGTATAAGGTATATATACATCAAATCTGTAAAACAGCACCCAAATTCACCATGTGCTCTCAGCTAGCCCCATAAGTGAATCTGCAAAAGGTCATTACACTATTTTTTATCATAGGAGCTACATTTGAGTGATGGGGTACCTAACGAGCAAAGAATTTCTTTGCTATAATTCTTTCATCATAAAATAAGTTCCTTAGTCCAAACCAATGTATAAAATACCATGAAAATTCATAAGGTATCCATGGATAGTAAGGGTTGGCAAAAACATTGCAGTTAAGTGTTAGCAGAGTTTTCCAAGGAAACAACCATAGGAGAGATGATAGATAGATAGATAGATAGATAGATAGATAGATAGATAGATAGATAGATGATAGAATGATAGATAGATAAAGATGGATAAGCTACTATAACAGAATACTACAAACCAAGTGGCTTATAGACAACAGAAATTTATTTCTCACAGAAATTTATTTCTGGAGCCTGGGAAGTCCAAGACCAAGGTATAAAGAGATTCACTGTCAGGCAAGAGCTCACTTCCTAGTTCATAGACAGCTGTACTCTCACTGTGAACATGTGTGGCAGAAGAGGCAAAGAGCTCTCTAGGGTCTCTTCTATAAGAACACTAATGCTAGGGTGCCTGGGTGGCTCACTCGGTTAAGTGTCCAACTCTTGGTTTCGGCTCAGGTCATGATCTCACAGTTCATGAGTTAGAGTCTCACATTGGGTTCTGCTCTGACAGTGTGGAGCTTGCTTGGGATTCTCTCTCTCTCTCTCTCTCTCTCTCTCTGCCCCTCCCCTGCTCACTCTCTCTCTCAAAATAAATAAATTAAATAGATAGATAGATAGATAGATAGATAAACTTTAAAAAATTAAAAAGGGAGCACCTGTGTGACTCAGTCAGCTCAGTGTCCGACTTTGGCTCAGGTCATGATCTCATGGTTCATGAGTTCCAGCCCTGCATCAGGCTCTGTGCTGACAGCTCAGAGACTAGAGCCTGCTTAAGATACTCTCTCTCTCTCTCTCCCTCTCCCTCTCCCTAATTGTGCTCTGTCTCTGTCTCTCTCTCAAAAATAAACATTAAAAATTTTTTAATTAAAAAAAATGAACACCAATCCCATTCATTAGGATTCTTACCTCATGACTTAATTATCTCCCAAGGACTCCACCTTTGTATTAACTATGACATTGAGGGTTAGGATTTCAACACATGAATTTGGGGTGGGGTAGGCAGGGGCAGGGACACACAAACCCAGTCTATAGCAGTAAGAAATCCAGATCCAAATTTGGAATATGTATCTACTCTGTGAGGACCAATCACCACTCCCTCCCTGATGGAAAGGATCCAGTATGTGGTAGAATGATTGCAAAAATGACCCTGATGCTCCCTCTCTCTGTATGTGTACCCTTTGAAATATATCTCTGAAGCTGCTTCCGTTAAGAGATGGAGTCTCTGGGGGCACCTGGGTGGCTCAGTCAGGGAAGCGTCTGACTCTTGGTTTTAGCTCAGGTCATGATCTTTGTGGTTCGTGAGGTCGAGCCCTACGGTGAGCTCTGCGTTGACAGCATTGGAGCCTGCTTGGGATTCTCTCCATCTCTCCCTCTGCTCCCCTCTCTCAAAATAAATAAATAAATAAACTTAAAAGAGAGAGAGACAGAATCTCTGTCTCCACCCTTTGAATTAATCTGGCTTTGTGACTGGCCAGTATAAAGTGGCGGGAGTGATAGCCAGACAGTTTTCAGCCAAGGCCTCAGTCCATCTACATACACATTCCCCAGGCCTTTTGTTTGATTTTAGAAGCCTACCATTGCCATGAGAATAAGTACAATCAAGTCTGCTGGATAATGAGTGACCAGATGGAACAAGCCAAGCCAAGCTGACCCCACTTAGGACATCTTAGACCAGCCCACCCCTGCTGATCCACCATCTGACTACAGATGCATGAGGGAGCCCAACCAAGACCAGAAGAATTGCCCCGTCTGTAGTTTTGTGAGAAATAATTAATGATTATAACCTTAAAGCACTAAGTTTGAGGATCAGGAGGTTGTCCTGTGGTCAGACAGTCCCTAAGATGCTAAGGTGATTTGACACATTTCCATAGATTCAGTTGGTAAGGAGACAAGCCCAAATGGATTTAGATAGTTTATTATTCACAGGATAGCAAGTGGCATGAATTTCATGTTTTCATTAGTTCCCTTGCTCCCCAAGCACCATGGAGGTGATGCAGGTAAATGCCATGCACACAATAGATCTGTCATACAGATGAAGAACACTGAGCTTAGGAAACCCTCAATCTTAAAAGAGAAATGCTAGCAAACTTGCTCTCTGGAGAGAGACTTTATCATACTGGTCAGAAAACAAATCTGCCTTCCAACCCAATGAGAGACACTTTTTTAAATCATCCTGAAATATCTCCAGGATTGGAGGGTGATACCAACTTTATTAACTTTATTACTATTATTTATTTATACTTTTGTAATGTAAGTAAGTCTCCCCAGCCCTAAATAATTTTGCAGACGTCGTCAAACAAAGCTGTCAACACCATTTGCTTAGAAATGTCAGTATTGCTTCTAACAGTTTGTTACAGAGTAGTCTAGTTAACTGATTTGCAGTGCAATCAACCTATCACCAAGAAGTGTCTAGTCTCCCCCGCCACCCCCCCCCCCGCAACTCCAGTAATAATACTGTATTAGGAGCTCAGTGTTGGTATTTGCTGTTGGACATCCATTAGGAGCCAGACTAGCTTTGGTGAAAGGAAATCTATACTGTAGAGCCCATTCATAGCCATCATGGCTACCTTTCTCATGATTCCATTGAGCAAGCACTTGGGAGCTGGAAAAAGAGGCTGACTGACATCCACAGGTTAGATGGTCATGTCCATTTATTTTTTGAGAGCCTCTTCTGGAATGGATGCCCTCTGGTGGCCATTTGGAAGAAACACAAATATTTTCACCATTCCAAGAGATCATCCACACATGGAAGGCCACTCCCAGGCCTTCTTATCAGGGTCTTCCAGTCTAGTACTTTCCAAGTCTTTAGACAACCAGGAAGGGGCTTGGGCATGCAGTACCTAGGGATCAGCTTTTGAAGACACTGAGCAGAGCAGAAATGGATTGGGGAAGGGAGTAGGAGAGTATGGGAAAATAAGCAGAGAATTAAAAAATAAATAAATAAAAGAGGTCCTCTAGGAGAACAAGGAGACCTGCAAACCTGGCATAGAACTATGAACCAGCGTGCCTCATGAGGGCAATCTCACAGGGTTCAGTCGTTATGTTTTCCTTTGGATCATAATGACAGTTTTAGTTACCATTCAGCTTTAAGTTTTCCTTATTTGACTCTAATTCTCTTCAGTTAATCCCAATAGTTCAGAAAAGTATCACAAACCCCTACATATGACCAGAGATCATTTTTTTGAACGTTATTAATGTGCTTTACTCTTTTGCTTTTTCTGTTAGGAAACAAGCAAGGGGGAGATGGTATTGTTGGGTAAGCAACCAAGAGTGTCCACTTAATTTATGTACTTTTAATTTATATCTTTTTGGATAGTTCTTTTTTTCAGAGCCCTGGAAACCCCACCACCTTACATCCTCTTTTGGAGCACAAATTAAATTAAATTGCACTGAATTAAATGAGTATTCTCCTCCCCAATAATTTTTAGCCTCTATAAATATAATCTTAATTGCTGTATAACATTGCATTATATAGATGTAATATAATACACTTGACTTATTTCTCCATTGTTTTGTTTTTATAAATCAAGTGAGATGAAAATAGTTAACTGTATTATGGATTAGGATTGGGGAGGGAATGTTGAAATTGCCTTTGTTGAATAAAATTTGGTAAATTGCTCAGGAAGAGAATGAGATTCTATGGGCATGCAGGCTGCAGCCAAAGCAATACAAGAGGTAGCTAAACTGGAGTGTGGTCTTCTCCTGGCAAATAACAAGAAGACAAGAAGGCTGATGGACACTTGGCATGCCAAGCCTGAGTTTGGAATTGGCACAGTCACTTCCATGCATATTCCGTTGGCCAGATTAGGTCATGAAGCCAAGCATGAAGTCAGTGGGGTGGGGAAGATTACTCCCACCTACAGAGAAGCATGGCAAGAACAGGGAGGGAAGAAAAAACAGGAAACAAACACAGTCTACTAGTAAAAAGTTCCTAGTGATGGGAATGACTGAGACTTTTGGGAACAGATGTGTCAAATACTCTCAATTTGAAGTTATTTGCATTTCCGCCTTGTAAACTCCCTCCATTTTATTTGCATGTATTTGCCACAGTTGGCTACGTTCACAAATAGCTCATGGAAGCAGGATTTGTAAAAATTAAGAAAAAGATAGGAGTGTTCAATCTGGGTGAGCATCATGCAGAACAGCAACAACAAGCTCAAGACATCTAGATGATCCATGAAGTCAGCAGGAGCAGAGAACCAGAACTGACCATAAGAAAACAAACCCTCTGGGAATGTGCAGAAATCTCACGAGGACACTGACATTTTCAGAATTCACAAAATTGAGATTTTAAGCAATCCTATTTTGTTCTTACAGAAAGGAGTATCTCCTGGGAATCTAATCTCATAAATGTAATCACTGACCAAAGAGTATAAACTTTTTTTCTTCAGGTTCTTGATAAATAATGAATTGGTTCATGATAAAAAGTTCAAGCAGACATTCAGGATTTTTCCACTTAAAATTGTCAGCCATACTAAATACCAAAAGGAACACATGGGGAAAGTTTTGAAAATAAGAAAAATTACCATTCTGAGCAATTTTTATGTTTAAATTTGAAACTCCCTGACAGCAGTAATTCCTTAAACCCTGAACATTAACCTTGATCTTGAGGATGGATGGTCACTCTAGCAGGCAGAGAGGAAAGGGGCCGTCTATCCCAGACTTAGACCTGGAAAAGGATGAATGTCTACCCATGTCCTCCTTCGAGTTCCGTTACTGTCAAGTTGAGAAGCAGAGCCTGAAAAAAGAGACTCTGTGTAAGACTCTCTGTATAGAGGACGTGCTCTCAGGGGAAAGGGGGTGAGACAGGTAGGATACAGCAGCAGAAGAATCCTAAGCAAGACTGTGGCATCAGATGAGGACTGACTTCACTCAATCCCACAAGGATGTCCAGAACAGGAACTACACCAGAGTTGATTCCTCCTTGAGGTAAGGGCTCAGTCTTCTCTATCTCCACACAAGCAATATGGCAATTCTTTTCTAGAGCTGGTCTCAAAATAGGGTGCATCAGAATCACCTGGTGGGCTTATTAAAACAGACTGTTGGGCCAACTCTCAGTTTCTGATTCAGTAGGTCTGAGGTGGGGGCCAGAGAATTTGTATTTCTGAGAAGCTCCCAGGTATTGCTGCTGCTGCTGGTCCAGGGACCACACTTTTGAGAATCACTGCTCTACAGAAAACAGCTGTGAAGCTGTACCAGTCAACACTCACAGCATCTAGAAAAGGGAGATCTGAGTGGCATCAACTACAGGTATGAACTTGGTGTCTTCCTCATGAAGGCACATAACAGGGCTAGAGGATTAGACCATAAGCTGTGGCCGGGTAGACTACATTTTCAGATCATATTATCTAGATCAGTGGTATTCTGTTATTTTCCTGTTATCATCCTGCATCTCCAGCCAAAGCATTGTTGAAACACTCCAACTCACCTCAGCCTTACTTTTGGACTTGAGGGGAAGGATCTGGCAGGTAAGTGAGGCCTTAGAGAGGAAGCGGCCGCACCTCACTAGGCAAGCATGGTGGAGTCAGTTGCAATGAGCACACAATCCTCAACAGGGGGATAGACAATTATTAGGGGGCAAGCCTCCTAGACCACGTTAGAAGCTGTTTGATGTTTATTTATGAAATTAAAGGAAGATGGCTTTTTAAAAACTTTTTTAACGTTTATTTATTTTTGAAAGAGAGACAGATCACGAGCAGGGGAGGGGCAGAGAGAGAGGGAGACACAGAATCCAAAGCAGGCTCCAGGCTCTGAGCTGTCAGCACAGAGCCAGAGGCAGGGCTCGAACTCCGGGACTGCAAGATCGTGACCTGGGCTGAAGTCCGACGCTTAACCGACTGAGCCACCGAGGCTCCCCAGAAGATGGTTTTTGAAGGCAACTTTTAATTTCATAAGTCCCAGCAGAACCCATAATACACTGCCCCTGACCCTGGGGATCACCACCAGATGAAGAGGAATGTATAAAAGTAGTTGAAATACTTGGCCCGTAATGTTCTCTCGGAGTAGGGTTCATAGTATACCTGGTACCCCTGGGCTGCAATGTCCATCTTCACGCAGTCCAGGAGGTCTTTGACCTGCGGGGCCGCCTTCCAAGGCCCGAACTTGACAACGGACTTCTTTTCAAACTCGAGGCCACGCAGGGCGTCTGCGCACTGGGCTGCCTCGTCTTCCGTGCGCACCACGCACACCAGCACTTTGGAGCTGCGCGCCGCGACGGCCTCGGCGCGCGCCAGGCGCACCATGAGCTCCAGGTTCTCGCTGTAAGCCGGCACCCGCAGCAGGAACTGCTTCCGAGCCACCTGCTCTGCGAAGATCTGTGGCGTGTCCTCCAAGAGCTTGACCAAAGGCTTGATTTCGTAAAACTGCGCCTCCCGGTACACCTCCGGGATGTGCTGCGTGGGCAGGTGCTCGCTGCGCAGGTAGTCCAGGATCGGTCCGAAATAGGTGCCGGGGCGATCGATGAAGAAGCGGCCTTCTGCATCCAGGCAGGCCTTTGTGGAGCTGGAGAACATCTCTGCCAGCTTGGAGCCGGGGACTTTTCTCAGGGTGCTCACGGTGGTGGTGTACACCTCGCCTCCCACGTTAAGCTCCACAACGGGGCACACCTGAGAGCACAAGAGGCCGAGTGAAACCAATAGCGCCACCTCCAGGGAGCTCGTGGCTTATTGTCAGGTACTAAATATTAAAGGATATTTGTCCAAGACGCTGCTAGGGAGGCAAGTCCCAGTGACAATGCTGGCAAACTCTGTGGCCTTTGGCAAGGCTTTTTTCCTCCCGGGCCCGTTTCCTCATTTCTAAAGTGGGTTCTAAAGTGGGGATATGGACAATAGCTAAAACATGGAAAGAGCCTAAGTGTCCATCAACAGATGAATGGATCAAGAAGATGTGGTTTATCTATACCATGGAATACTACATGGCAATGAGAAACAATGAAATCTGGCCATGTGTAGCTACATGGATGGACCTTGAGGGTGTTATGCTGAGCGAAATAAGTCAGGCAGAGAAGGACAGATATCATATGTTTGCACGTATAGGAGGACTAGGAGGAACTTAACAGAGGACCAATCGGGAGAAGAAGGGGGGAAATGGTGGGGGAAAGGGAGAGAGGCAAACCATGAGAGACTCTTGAATGCTGACAAAAACTGAGGACTGATGGATGTGGGGGGGAGGGGGGGATGGGCATGGAGGAGGGCACTTGTGGGGATGAGCACTGGGTGTTATGTGGAAACTAATTTGACAATAAACTATTTGTAAAAAATAAATAAATAAAAAAGAAAAAAGAAAACTATAAAAAAAAAAAAAACTAAAGTGGGGATATGGAGGTGTTGTGAAGTCAGAAGTTCCCAAGGTGGGATGCTCAGATCTAAGATCTAATGAAAAGCAAAAAAAAAAAAAAAAAAAAAAAGGGGGGGCGCATTTTCAACCTTTCAAAGACGGTAAGAAACCATACATGTATTCATTTCATACAGGAAGCATTTCTTGGGTATTTACTGCTTGTCCACATCCCATGGTGGGAGTTGGGGATACAAATTCTTTTATTTATTTTTTATTTGAGAGAGAGAGAGAGAGTTCAGGAGTAGGGGAGAGGGGCAATGGGAGACAGAGAATCCCAAGCACGGAGCCCAAAGCAGGGCTCGTTCCCATGACCCTGGGATCATGACCTGAGCTGAAATCAAGAGTTGACACTCAACAGACTGAAGCACCCAGGCACCACTCGGGGAATACAAAATCTTATTTAACGGTCAGAAGTTCCTATTAGCAGTTGGCATGACTTTAAGGGAATTTGTTTGATGTTTTTCAAAATGTGGGCCAATGGGGGGTTAAATAAGAGGAATATTCGGGGCACCTGGGTGGCTTAGTCGGTTAAGCGTCCGACTTTCGCTTAGGTCATGATCTCGCGGTTCGTGGGTTCCGGCCCGCGTCGGGCTCTGTGCTGACTGCCAGCTCGGAGCCTGGAGCCTGTTTCAGTCTGTGACTCCCTCTCTCTCTGACCCTCCCCTGCTCACGCTGTCTCTCTCTCTCCTAGAAATAAATTAAGCATTAAAAAATTTTTTTTAAATAAAAAAATAAATAAAAAACAGGAATATTCTTAGTGCTGAAAAAGGTCAGTAACACCAGATACAATGGGTACAAAATTGCCTCATAGCACTTGTGGGGATGAGCACTGGGTGTTCTATGGAATCCAACTTGACAATAAACTATTTAAAATTAAAAAAAAAAAAGTAAAGTGTGGGGCCAATGGAAGTTAGGTTTAGCTGGTCAACAGCATTTTTAGAGGCCTCTTCTCTGTGCCAAACCTTGAGTTGTGCACTGAGGATGTGGTTAAGACCCATGTGGTACCTGCCTTGGGATGCCCACAGGCCAGTGCAGAGGGGATGTGGAAACAGGCTGAGTCAAGCTGCATTTAGGGAATGCAAAGTGCTGCCAACAGATCTAACAAAAATACCAGATTATTATACATGAGGTGATACACTAGTGCCTATCCTTACAAACCAGTTTCCTGAATAACTTTGGTTATTTAAAATTCATTCACTCAGGGGCGCCTGAGTGGCTCAGCCAGTTAAGCCTCCAACTTCAGCTCAGGTCATGATCTCACAGTCGTGGGTTTAAGCCCCGCATTGGGCTCTGTGCTGACAGCTCAGAGCTCAGCTCAGATCCTCTGCCCTCTCTCTCTGCCCCGCCCCCACTGGCACATGCCCTCAAGTGCAGGCACACACAGGTGTGCATGTGTTCTCTTTCTCTCTCAAAAAGAAATAAACATTAAAAATAATAAAAATAATAATTAAAAAAAAAAACAGGGCTCCTTGGTGGCTCAGTCAGTTAAGCATCCAACTCTTGATTTCGGCTCAGGTCATGATCTCGCAGTTGGTGAGTTCAAGCCCCACGTCAAGGCTCTGCACTGACAGTGCTTGGGATTGTCTTTCTTCTTCTCTCCCTGCCCCTCCCTCACTCTCACTCTCTCATTCTCTCACTCTCTCAAAATAAATACATAAATGTAAAAAATAATAATAAAATTCATTCACTTGGTCACTAAAACACAGATGTGCCAGGTACCTGGTACACAATGAGGAACAAGCAGGAGTCTCTCCCCTCATAGTCTAGTGACTGTGCAGAGTGCTTTACATTCAGTCCCTAACTCAGTCTTCACAGCAGTCCTATGAAGAATGTATTAAATTCCCATTTTACACATGAAGAAACTAAGGATTAAGGAGCTGAAGTAAACTGCCTAAAATCAACTAGTATTAAGTGATGTCAGAACTTAAACTCAGGACCAATTTACCCCAAAGCACGTGCTCTTAGTCATTACATCAGTTAGTGTTCAACCTTGAAATACCTCCACTTACATTCCCTTAATTACTCATTCTTTAAAAAAAAAAGGTAGAGGGGCCCCTGGGTGGCTCAGTCTGTTGAGCACTGACTCTTGATTTCGGCTCAAGTTATGATCTTGTGGTTCATGAGTTCAAGCCCCACGTCGGACTCTGCGTTGACCATGCTGAGCCTGCTTGGGATTCCCTCTCTCTGTCCCCCCCCCCCCCCCCCCGCTTGTGCTCTCTCTCAAAATAAATAAACTTTAAAAAAATTAAAAAAAACAAAAAAGGTAGAGAGGGCCTATTACATTCAAGCCCTCCTCCTGAGCAGATGGATAGGACACAGTCCCTGCCCTCAAGGACCTCACAGAGGAGAGAGGGAAACAGACGCTTAAATGTGTAGGCGCTGAGAGGGAACACTGGAAAGCATGGATGTGTGTTGGAGGTTGTCAGGGAAGGTTTCCTAGGCGGTGTGATGGCTGCAGCAGCAGAAAAGATCGTTACAGTGTCAGAGGGAAAGCTGCGTTTCCACCCAGAGACTCTGCCACTGGTCTTTACAGAGCCAGGAGGAGTGATAGGATTCAGGAATGTCCTTGGTTCTCATTTAGGTGTGACTTCATCTTCAACTTGTCTGTGGGCTCTACCCCTAAGATTAAAATACTGGAATGAAGAGAGTCAGAGGCAGCCAAACTGCTGGGGGAAAGAGCTGAGTTGCCATGGCAACAGCTCTTACCAGGGGACAGTTCTGCCCGCTGGAGTGGAGAAGGGAGACCGAATGGATGCATTCTGACAGCAGCCAAACAATACAGCCAGGAGAAAAATAAACCCAGAACCTGTGATTTCCTTTTTCTCCCATGAACCTCAAGGCCCCTTGGCAAGGATGTCTGGTGAGCCCTGAGGTGGCTCTGTGAAGCCACTTTTGCAAAGTTACAGACTTTAACCCTAGAAGGGATCCATGTGCTTCATCCCTTCTGTGCCACTGAAAGCTCGCAGGTGCTCTTGATGACCCCCTATTACAGGCCAGGAGAGGTCAGAAAGATGGATCACATAGCCGGGAAGTGAAGTCAGAGCTGCAACCAGACCCGTGTCTGACTCCAGTACAAATGGGTGTCCTACCCCTCCTGACATCCAGTCCTACTGCTTTCTGTAATTAGCGATGTGCCTGGGGCAGCTCACTTTCTTCTGTGGGCTTAAGCCTAGTCATCTATGAAATAGGGAGGCAAAACGGACAAAGAGAACTCTAAGCCTCTCCAGTTCTGAAAGTCTAATGAGTCCAACCCTTGAAATGTTGTTTCTGAAGCTCATTTCCAGATGCTTCACAAAATAGCTTCCTGCCCTGATATCCTCACCCCCGTTTCTTTACCAAATAAGGCAGCCTTGTTCCTGAACTTCTTAATTCTGTCCCTTGTTTCCCTCCCTTTTCCCCCAAATCTCCCGGTTCCTTTGGAAATCCCAGACCTCCTACCTCACCCACAAATACTACAGTATGTTTCTAGCAGATAAAGACTTCTTTTCCACCCCTCATCTGGACCATCTGCCCATTTTTGTGGCCCCAGTTCCCCACCTTTTCTACCAGTCACCCTGAAGGGACATTCCTGGGTAAGAAAGCCTGTCTCAGGCCCTGCGGGCATGAGCTGGGGAAATACACTCTTTAGGAGCTCTTGCTAGGTATCAGGCCAGAGCTGGTCCTCCCCGAGCACACTGGGATGAATCAAACAGGCCTAGCTCTCACCCAGTTGTAGTCCAAAGGGCTCCTACACACCTGCAAACCCCCTGTCAAAAATTCATACATTTCCTTAGGTCACCCTTAGGAGAGTCAGTGGAGGGACATCTCCACTCACATGTCCCCCAGGTCCCTCTAGATCTCTCCCCACTCCACAACCCTGACCTTTTCATTGTCTCCCAACTCAGTCATCTGAGTCACAAATCCAGGTTGTAATCTTGCAGTCTGCTCCCATCCTCGACCTCCTCGCACACAGATAATCAATAACCAAGTCCTGGTGATTCTAAATGCTGGTCAATTCCACGGCTCTCTGCCCCCTTGATTGCCCTCTGATGTGGTCACACCTTGCATTAAACACTTCGGTGGGGGCTGCCGAGGAGTCTTGATTTGGCCTCAGGTCATGATCCCAGGGCCGTGGGATCCAGCCTCGAGTCAGTTCCATGCTCAGCACGGAGCCTGCTTGACATTCTCTCTCTCTTTAATAAAAAAGTAAAAAGTAAATAAAACAAACATTTGGGTAACCTTGCATTCCCTTCTAGATAAACTCTAGACTCTTTCATGAGGTTTACAAGGCTCTCTGCAGCCCTGGCAACCAGCCACCAGAACCGCTCTCCCGCACCCATCCAGAACAGGCCGGTCCCCCTGGCCTCCAGGACTTCACTCATTTGCCGCCCACATTCCCTTTATTTAGCCCACTCATCCTTCAAGTTAATTCCTCCAGGAATCTTTCTAGATGGGTTGTCTCCTTGTGATCCTACAGGGCCCTGTACTTCCATCGTCATGGTAGTTAACTCTTGTAATTCCATTTGTTCATCTGTATTCCAACGAAACTGTGAGGTTCCTAAGGGCTGACTACCCCAGTTTCATCTTTATGTCACCAGTACCTATTACAGGGCTGAGCACACTAGGATGCTCAATAAATGTCTGCTCAATTGACTGGGGCTTACCTGCTGCACTGATTTACAGGAGCACCTGTTATTCTGATAAAAGCCAATCTTTCCCTACCTGGCATCCTGCACCGTGCTGGCTCTCTCTCTTGCTCAGTAATTCATTCAGACATTTATTGAGTACCTAGGGCGGCCCTACCTCTGAGCAGGTGACTTTGTCAACAGCCAACCGCAGTGATGTCACCGTCGCCCTATGGGAAAGAGCCACAGTCTCCTCACTGCTGGATCCGTTTTGCCCTTCTACAAGTCTTCAGGATGGCACCTAGCCATCAGAGATTAGAATGTTCTGCTCCTGAAGTGCGCTGGGCCTTTTCCTGATCCCCCGCAGCCGCCTCCCCCCACCCCTCCCCAGCAAATTCCCCTCAACCAAGTCCTGGGAGGAGGCAGGCAAGCAGGTGGACTCGGGACCCAGCCAGTGGCCAGGGGCAGGCTGGAGAGGATGAGGATGTGGTGGGTAAGGGAGCCTTTCGTTGAGTCGTCAGCTCCCAAACGTGGGAGGAGGAGGGGCAGAGGAAGACGCGGGCACTAGGGCAAGCCTGCGAGGAGACACACAGAAAACAGCTAAAAACAAAGACTCAGGAGACCAGCGTGGGCAGCAACGCCGGAGAGAGGGCAAAGAGGAGCGGCTGGACCGAGCCGGGAGGGGACCGGTCACCTGAGCGCTGAAGGAGAGCGACCAAAGCCAGAGCTAGCTGGAAGAGAAGAGCGCCCAGCCAGAGGCCCGCCGGAAGCAAGGGAACTCAGACCCGGGCGCACGGGGGACACTGGGGAAGGAGTGGAAGAAGGCAGAGAGGCATGGGGACCGCAGACAGAGCCGCCCGCCCGCCCTGCTGCGGCGCACTCACCACCGGCGGGCCGGCGGAGGGCGAGGCCCGGTGGGGCCGCAGGGAGCGGGGCCCCGAGGTCAGGCTCATCATCTTGTTCCCGCAGGCGGCTGGGCGCCCAGCCCTGCCACGTGCCAGCTACTTGTGGCTGCCTGGCGGAAGTGCACCTCTGCTCCACGCCCCCCAGGTGGGGCAAAGTGCGCCCAGGGTGTGGGTAGAGCCCAGGGTTGACTTGGGCTCCGACAGGCTTGCCGTGAGTCCCCGAGGCTGGTCACCGACTCTCTCTCTGAGGGGCTTCCCAGACAGCCAAACCGGGGAGGCAGAGGGAATTGACATTGACAGCAGGAGACTTTCTCACCCTACAATCCTACTGGGTGAAGGATAAACAACACCTGTTATACAAATGAGTAAAGTGAGACTCCAAGAGCCAGTGTAGAGTATTTATCCACTTCAGATCAGCTGCTTAAAGCGCAAAGCATGACCAACGATGTAAGAGCCGAGATACCTGTTGGGTGGGTTATTTTGCTTGTTAAAACAAAACACTAAGGAGCTGGGGTGTAACTGCTCACGCCTGAAGTATGGTCTGTGCATGCGTAGTGACTTTCTTCCAAAGAGGACAGTATGGAAAGGAAAAAAGAGAAAACGGGTAAACCCTACTTCAGCCAGGTAATCAAGGGCAACATCAAGACTCATATCATGATGAAAGTAAGTGTGATGTGATGAAAAATAGCACTTTATCTCTGTGGTCTTTGGCCCAAACCCCATAATCCCAATCTAATCATGAGAAAAACGTCAAACAAATTCCAGGAAACCTGGGTAGCTCAGTCAGTTAAGCAACCGACTGAGGCTCAAGGCCTGATCTCGTAGGTCACAGGTTCGAGCCCCACATCTCGATTCTCTCTCTCCCTCTCTCTGCCCTTTCCCTATTTGCTCTCTCTCTCTCTCTCTCAAAATAAATAAATAAACTTAAAAAATTCAAAGAGGGGCATCCCACAATATTCTGACTGATAATTCTTTAAACTGTAGGGCTTATTAAAAACAAGGAAAATCTGAGAAATTGTCACAACCAAGAAATACGGCAACTTAATATAATGTAATGTAGAGTTCTGGATGGGATCCTGGAAAAGAAAATAGACATTAAGTAAAAACTAAGGAAATATGAAAAAGCCATGGGCTTTAGTTAATAGTAGTGTGTCAATGTCGGTTCATTAAGAGTAACAAATGTACCACACTAATGAAATACGTTAAGAATACAGGAAGGAATGACTGGCTGGCTCAGTTGGTAGAGCAAGTGACTCTTGATCTTGGGCTTATAGGTTTGAGCTCCATGTTGGGTGTAGATATTACTTAAAAATAAAATCTTAAAAAATAAAAAAGAATAGGGGAAACTGAATGTGGGGTATATGGGAACTCTGTACTATCTTCTCAATTTCTCTGCACCTCTAAAACTGTTCTAGAAAATAAAGTAAAAAATGAACTAAACAACATACAACCACTATGGAAAACAGTACAGAGTTCATGATCTTTGTGTTGGGGGAAGGTCTGCCTCAGTCCTGATGGCTGCTGACTGCTTAGGGTGGTGGTTGCTGAAGTCTGGCGTGGCTTTGGCAGTATCTTAAGATAAAACAATGAAATTTGCCATATCAATTGACTCTTTCATCAATGATTTCTCTGTAGCATGCGATGCTGTTCGATAGCATTTTACCCTCAGAACTTTTTTCAGAATTGGAGTCAATCCTCTCAAACACTGTAGCTGTTTTAACAACTAAGTTTGTGTAATTCTACATTCATTGTTGTCATTTCAACAATCTTCACAGCATCTTCACCAGCAGTAGTTTCCACCCTGAGAAATCATTTGTATTGCTCATCCATAAAAAGTAACTCCTTATCCATTCAAGTTTTATCATGAGATTACAGTAATTCGGGCACACCCTCAGGCTCTGCTTCTAATTCTAGTTCTCTTGTTTCCACCAGATCTGGAGTTACTTTCCTCCGCTAAAGTCTTGAACTCCTCAAAGTTTCTCTTTCTCCACCCCCCCACATACACATGCAATAAATAAACAAACTTAAAAAAAATAGTAAGTGATTAACGGGCTTAAATAAATATGTGTTATTTAAAAGGTGAGTGAAGAGCAAAAAGTTATGATCAAAGGGTCACCTCGGTGCCGTCAAGAGTTGGTTAAGCATCTGACTCTTGATTTTGCCTCAGGTCATGATCTCACGGTTCATAACTTTGAGCCCCACGTCTGGCTCTGCACTGACCGCATGGAGACTGCTTGAGACTCTCCCTCTCCCTTTCTCCCTGCCTCTCCTCAAGATAAATAAATAAACTTAAAGAAAAAAAGATATGATAAAAAATTACCAGGCTTATTTTAGTGTATCTGGGTGTCTCAATTGGTTGAGCGTCCAATTCTCATGATCTCAGGGTCATGGGATCAAACCCCGTGTCAGAGGCTCTGTGCTGAGCATGGAGTCTGCTCTAAATTCCCTCTCTCTCTCTCTCTCTCTCTCTCTCACTCTCCTCCCTCTGCCCCCACCAGCACTCTCTCTAAAACACAAATTAAAAAATTACCCAAGCAGATTTGAAAAAAGCCAAATAGAACTTCTAGAAATCAAAAATAAAATAACTGAAGTTATTAAAATTTAGTAGGGGGTGAGAAAATCCAATCAAAGGAGCAATGCTATGATGTTTCTAATCTGTCATTTTGGCAGATATTAGGAAGAATAACAATATTCCAGACGTGGTAAGGATAGAGCGAAAAAGATCCTCAAACTTTGCTGATTGGAAAGAGGTGCCCACCATTTGACCCAATAGTCCCACTGTTGAGAATGTATACAGTAGAAATAAAAACGGCCCTGAAGGATAAGAACAAATATGTTTTTCGCTGCTTTGTTTGTGGTGGCAAAAATTAGAAATTTAGAGGTGTGGTTGAATAAACCATGATTTTTTAATTTGTTGATGCCTTGGAATACTATATACCTATTAATGAGGTACATCTTGGAGCTGAATAGAAAACTCAGAAATAAACCCACAAACATATGATCAATTCATCAATAGAGGAAGAATGAATATAAAATGGGAAAAAGAGTCTTTTCAACAAATGGCATTGGGAAAACTGGATAGCTACATGCAAAACTGGACCACATTCTTACACCATACGCATAAACTCAAAATGGATGGAAGACCAATGTGAGACCTAAAACCATAAAAATTCTTAAAGGGAGGAGCGCCTGGGTGGCTCAGTCAGTTAAGCACCTGACTTTGGCTCAGGTCATGATCTCATGGCTTGTGAGTTCAAGCTCCATGTTGGGCTCTGTGTGAGCAGCTCAGAGCCTGGAGCCTGCTTCTGATTCTGTGTCTACCTCTCTCTGCCCCTCCCCGACTCGCGCTCTGTCTCTCTCTTTGTCTCTCAACAATAAATATTAAAAAATAAATTATAATAAAAATTTAAAAAATTAAAGAGACCCCCAGAGAGTTTGCTAGCTCCTTCCTTCTACCATTTGAGGACACAGTGAGAAGACAGCTCTCTCTGAACCAAGAAGTGAGCTCTCACCAGACACCAAATCTACCAGCACCATGATCTTGCACTTCCTAACCTTCAGAACTGTGAAAAAGAAATGTTTGTTGTTTAAGAGACATGCAGTCTATGGCATTTTAGGTATAAAAGTCCAAATGGACTAAGACGCTGGGCATAGTATGTACCTTGAACGTTGGGATTCTGTAAATGGGATCGAGCACAGGGAGGCTGCTGTGACCTCCTCAAGGCAGACTTCCCTGCCCACTGCGTCTGGAATGCCTCCCACAGACTCTGCACAGCCCCCATGTCCCCTCAACCTTGCATAGTCCAACTTGTCCCTGCAGGCTGAGCAGATGCATGAGGCGGAGTGATTCCACGGGGAGGCTGAGTTCTGAAGGGTCATTACCACAGAAAGGAGGGCTAGACGCTCGGAGGGACAGTGGGCACTTCTCACATGACCAAACAGTCTGGGCATTTAGCTTCATTTCCTGTTTCTTCCCCAGCCCCGGCTGCCCTGAAACACAACCTGCACGTCCATGCCTTCCTGCCTTTATTTATGCTGTTCAGAATACCTTTCCCTGTAGCTCATTCTCTCTGGAAAACAACTTTCAAGTCCCAACTCACATAGACCTCATCCTCCTTCTATACCCATCAGGACATTTGACCCTCACCATTCAAAATAGGAATTAGCACACAGCCCCGCCCCCCTCCCCCCCCCCCGCAACCACTTTAAGTATAAGGACCCCAAGGATCCCAGAGATGAAGTGGCTCTTTCAGAGTCCTCCATCCCTGGAGGACAAGAGACCAGGGTTCTAGCTCTGGCTCTGCCACTCATGTGTCACCTTCGGCAAGTCTCTGCTCCCCTCTGGGCCTTAATTCTCCATTATAACATGGTGGGTGTTGGGATGTTGCCCGAGATGCTCTTTGCAATCCTGTCTTGTTTGATGCTATGGCAACAAAAGAATTCAAACAGCCCCTTGGTGTTGCCTATGACTGGATCTTGTTTCCCTTTGGCCTGATTCCAAGAGCAAGCGCTGCTTCCCTCTGCCCTCCTCCCACTCATCCCGCTCTCTGTTCTTCTTGAGACAAAGCTGCCAGCCCCTCTCCTCTCCAGGCGGCTGGGCGTTGAGCCAGCTGGCCAAGTGGCAGCTGGGACTCAGATGAAAGGGTCCTTAGAGGGTTGCCTGTGGCCAAGAGCCCAGCCCAGCCCAGCCCAGGCCTGGCAGCCCTGGGCCCAGCTGTCCCACAAGGCATCCTGCCACCAGGTCCACACAAGGCGCCCTTTGTGGGACCTGCAGCGGGGCAGACCCCTGCCAACCCACGAGGACCCTCTTCCCTCTCTCCACACCCGCTTGCGAAATAGGCACGTCCTTAGGGAATGGTCCAGAGCTGGGCCAGGCCTGCTGGAGAGCTTTGTCCCATTTAATCTTCGGAACAACACTGGTGGCAGGTAGTGTTACTCCCTGTGAGAGAGGAAGGAAACGGGTACTTGAGGGCCTACTGGGTGTCGATCACGGTGCCAGGCACTGGGAAAAGAGTAGCAAGCCAGGGGACAAGGGCCAGCTGCAGGGAGCTCACTGTCAGCAGGGACACAGACTGATAATGAACCGCACAAAGGAGCATCTGATTACGCAGGGTGATCAGTGCTCTGAGGGGAAAGACCAAAGAATCGTGAGAGCACACAGATTGGGGTGGGGGGATTATTAGTGGGGAGCAAGGGCAGTGAAACCTTCCTGAGGTGAGGTCTGAAGGGTGAGGGGAAGGAGGGTGGGTAGTGAAGGGTTCACAGGGCCCTGAGCCCCTGAGGTAGGAAGGAGGTGCTGAGTAAGAGGAGGAACTAAAAGAACAACGTCTGACAGGAGTAAAGAGGGGTGTTCCTTTTTTTTTTTTTTTTTATTTCTAGGAGAGAGAGAGAGAGAGAGAGACAGCATGAGCAGGGGAGGGTCAGAGAGAGAGGGAGTCACAGACTGAAACAGGCTCCAGGCTCTGAGCTGGCAGTCAGCACAGAGCCCAACGCGGGGCTCGAACCCACGAACTGCGAGATCATGACCTAAACAAAGGTCGAAAGTCGGACGCTTAACCGACTAAGCCACCCAGGCACCCCAAGGGGTTTCCCTTTTTAATCACCTTTGACTAAGACAGCCTCTTGATGCAAAGGCCACATTATAAACCCCTAAGTAGTGCCTCAATGAATCACCTTCATAGTCAATCAACGTGTGCTACTATCCCCCTAGAAAGCCCCCCCAACTCTTCCTGGGGAATTTTATTTAGGAGCAAGTCTCCTTGGGATGCCTGAGTGGTTCAGCTCGTTAAGTGTCTGACCCTTGATTTTGACTCAGGTCATGATCTCATGGTTGTGAGATGATCTCATGGTTCAGATCATGAGATCGAGCCCCAAGTCGGGCTCAGCATGGAGCTTGGAGCCTGTTTGGGATTCTCTCTCTTTTTCTCTCTGTCTGCCCCTTCCCTGCTTGCTCTCTCTCTCAAAATAAATAGATAAATAAACTTAAAAAAAAAAAGAAGCAAATCTCCTTAACTCTGGGAGCCTCATTTTCTTCATCTCAAAAATGGGCATTATGATGCCTCTACAGAGTTTCCAGAAGGCAATGTGCAGGCAGTGCCAGGCACCGGGAAGGCACAGGTGCTCATCCCTGGAGACCAGTATAGGGAGGAAGGATAGCTGGCTTCCATTTGAAGCCCTCCCTCTGACCTGGCCCAGACCCAAGCTCTTCTCTGGAGGGAGGAGGCAGCCAGAGCTTCTGGGTAGAGGTTAATATTTGCTCAGCTTGGCCTTGACTGCAGGGACACAGATCATGGCTGGAGGCCAAGTGTGCCCCTAGTTCGTCAATTCATGGGCCTTTTAACCCCAGTAATGCCCCTTGCAAGGAGCAGGCATTGAGATACCCAGAGTGGGGGGTGTTAATAAAAGGTCAACTTTGTTTCAGAAGCATTATCTCATTTATCTTCATGGCAACTCTGTAAGAAAGACTAAAGGAAGATTGAAATTATCCCCATTTTCCAAGTGAGGAAATTGAAATTTAGAAAGGCTGTTTTTCTAAGTTTGGATCAAATGCAGGAACCTGGCTCCAGAGCCTGTTGTGTTGACCACTCCCCTCCCTGCCAGGCCAGGGCACAGAGCCGGCGCTGCTCGACTCCCAACCCCTTCTTCTTTCCTCCATAGCCTCTTTGAGAACCCATAGTGGTCTAGCCCGAATCTACCACCAGGTCCTTGTTAGACCTAGGACTTCCGTTTCCTCATTCACATAATACGAAGCAGACAATAGGGTTGATGATGGTTAAGATCCCTTCCAACATTATCAGCCTTGGTCCTTCTAGTGAAAGTGATGCCAGGATGAACTCTTTGAAGCCATGGGGTGCCATTGCCACTCTTAGAGTTAGCCTCTAGTGCACTAGACAGATACTGTGTGTGTACAAAGATGTTTTCTGCAGCATTGTTTATAGAAGAAAAAGACTAGAATGGGAATAGCCTAAATGTCCGTCACTTGGGTATTAGTTGAATAAATTAGAATACATCCATATTCTAGAATACTCTACATTCACTACAAAAAATGATGCAAACCTCTATGCAGTAATATAGAAAAGTCTCCAAGATAATACTACAATAATAATATATTATACATATACACACCCCTGCATTTGCACTGATAATTCCCAGAAGGATATACAGGAGACTTGACTATCATTACCTCTGGGGAGATGAGTAGGAGTCATCCGTGGGAGGAAAATTACTTTTCATTGTATATTCTTTCATACTGTCTTAATTTTTTTTTTAATATTTTTAAATTTATTTCTAGGAGAGAGAGAGACAGACAGACAGACACAGCATGAGCAGGGGAGGGTCAGAGAAAGACGGAGATACAGAATCTGAAACAGGCTCCAGGCTCTGAGCTGGCAGTCAGTACAGAGCTCGACGCGGGGCTCGAACCCACGAACCGCGAGATCATGACCTAAGCGAAAGTCGGACGCTTAACCGACTAAGCCACCCAGGCGCCCCATCATACTGTCTTAATTTCTTACAATATATATGTCTGTCTTCTATCCCCCTCTTTCCCCTTCCTTCCTTCCTTCCTTCCTTCTTTCCTTCCTTCCTTCCTTCCTTCTCTCCCTTTCCTTCCTTCCTCCAAACATTCTCTAGGGGCATTTCTTCTTTCTTTTTTTTAAAAAAACAAGTCCTGTAGGGGCGCCTGGCTGGCTCAGTCGGTGGAGTATGTGGACTCTTGATATTTGGGCTGTGAGTTTGAGTCCCAGGTTGGGTGCAGAGATTACTTAAATAAATAAAATAAAACTTAAAAAAAAAAAACCACAGAAACAAGTCCTATAGAGGACAGATCATGTGACCTGGGTTTAAGTCCTGGCCTTGACATCACCTACACAGTCTTGTGCAATGCCCTTCTTCTCACTGGGGCTCAGTTTTGCTACCTGTAAAATAAGGCCCCTAGGCTAGTTATTCTTCAGATCCCTTCATTGCAGAAGGACCCTGAGTGATCCACATCCCCTGCCCCCCCAACTGGCCATAGTGAAGCATGTAGTACCAATCCCTGTCAACTGAGTTTGTGAAAGGTAAGCACTCAGACCAACTGTAGTGGCCACATGTAACATTTCTTTTCTTTTCTTTTCTTTTTAATGTTTTTATTTATTTCTAGGAGAGAGACAGAGAGTGAGAGAGCGTGAGCAGGGCAGGGTCAGAGAGAGAGGGAGTCACAGACTGAAACAGGCTCCAGGCTCCGAGCTGGCAGTCAGCACAGAGCCCGACGCGGGCCCGAACCCACGAACCGCGAGATCATGACCTAAGCGAAAGTCGGACGCTTAACCGACTAAGCCACCCAGGCGCCCCCACATGTAACATTTCTGCCTGGCTTCTACTCATTATCCTTTCTCGTAAAGGACTAGTTGTCCTCTGGGGACCAACCCCTCCTTTACTGCCACCATCTTGCCACTACATGTAGTTTGAGAATGAAGCTGACATATGAAGGAAAGTAGAATTGAGAGATGATAAGAAACTTGTTTGTATCTGTCATATGAGTATTGATCAAGCTATTCCTACGGCCCTACCCCTGGAATGTCCAGTTAGGTGTCAAAGGTATTCCCTTTTGACCCAGGCCATTTTACATTGGATATACCTGTCACTTATATTCCAAAGAGCCTTATGCTTTATCTCTGCCATTTGTTGCTACAGGTCTATTTCACCCTTCCTCCGCTCTCCACCCCGGAGGCTGATCTTCAGGGATTACATCTACACAGGCTCCCTGTCCTCTGGCTTCCATCTTTGTGTGTCCCATGGGAGCTCTAGCAGGATATCAGAGGGTAAGGAGAGGCTGAGGTCAGAGTGCGTATTCCCTCGGTTCCCTCCCTGCCCAGTGCCGGTAAGTCAGCTACTCCCGTCTTCTGAAGGTCCCAGATCCTGTCAGGTGCTAAGTCTGCCCAGCTATTCTCTCGGGTTCTGGTAACTGCTCTCTTCCTCATTCTCTGCAGGCCCATCTCCTATTAAGATCCCTAGGGGATACACTATTCCTTGGTGCTGCCCTATCTTTATACAGAGTGCCACTATTAAACTCTCCTCAAATATGTACCTTGAGTGAGTCTGTATGTGTCCTGCCCTTGACAATTAATCATGAGCTGGGACAGGGGAACTGATTTTATTGGGTATCTACCATGTGCCAGGCTCCATGCAGGGCACTTTCTATACACGATTGGGTCTCATCCTCACAAGGTATTTTTCGACACACTTGACTGAAGATAAAACAGAGGTGCTGATTGGCAAGCGGACTCTACCTAAAGTCTCACCAAGATTCTTCTCCAGAGCACGCTGTGCTTTCCCTTCATGGTATGTATTTGTTTGCTTGTTTACTTAATTTCTGTCCCGCTCATTGCTAAGTTCAACAAGGGGAGCCAGTTTCCATATCTGTTTTTTGTTCACCACTCTCCTCCCGGTCCCTGGCACAATTGCCTCCTACCCACTAGGTCTCAAATGAATAGGCGCTAAATGACAAAGTGGCAAAGGAAAGGAACACTTATTAAGTGCTTGCCCAATGCAATTATGGATGATCTCATGTTCTCTTCACAGCCACCTGAGAGGGTATATGTTGTCCCGTTTTGCCGATGAGGAAACCGAGGTCAGAGGGGGAATGTGACTTTCTCAAAGTCACATGGCCTCGAGCCAGGGTTGAAACACGGGTCTCCCTGATGTTACAGCGGTGATTGTCCCCTGATGTTACATGGTGCCCCTCTGTGCCCTAGTCAGGTACTCACAGAGGGAAAAGAGGAGGAAAAGTTGATTGGTGGAACTCATGTGAATCATTCCTGGACAAACAGAAACTTCAGGGAGCAAACAGTGTCTATTTTGGCCACTCCTCTGGGACTGGCCATTCCCTGACCCTGTTGGGCACACACCCCGCGAGCCCTGCCAGGAAATGATTGTCTTCCCTGTTCACCCTCATGCTTTTAGTCCAGCCCTATCTGGTCTGTGAGCCTCTGCAAATACCCTGTTCTTTGCCTTTCTCTGCAGGGCTGCCTATGGCTACACACCCTCTTACAGAGTTCCGAGGGCCAGTACAAGACATCTAGTGTGTGGTGTGTCCCTGATATCCGCATCCAGGCCCGTTCACTAGCTGGTGTGAACAAAGCAGGGGGCTCTTCTGCTGAGTCCGCAGGACCTCACATCAGCTCAGGCTGGGAGAGGATCTTTTCCTTCTTTTTCATTTGCTCTCAGACCCTGCTCACTTCCCTTTTTAAAATCATTGCCATCCCGGGGTGCCTGGGTGGTTCAGTTGGTTAAGCCCCCAACTCTTTTTTTTTTTTAATGTTTTATTTATTTCTAGGAGAGAGAGAGAGAGACAGCGTGAGCAGGGGAGGGTCAGAGAGAGAGGGAGACACAGAATTGAAATAGTCTCCAGGCTCTGAGCTGGTAGTCAGCACAGAGCCCGACGCGGGGCTCGAACCCACAAACCGTGAGATCATGATCTGAGCTGAAGTCAGATGTTTAACTGACTGAGCCACCCAGGTGCCCCTAAACAAAAATAATTTTAAAAACTCATTGCTACCCACTCCTGCACAGGGTTCTCCAATACTCCCTCAATACTCCCCTAACACATGCAGAGACCCTGCTCATCTAAGTGTTTCTGGCAGAAGCCTGCCCAGCAGAGACAGGGTAGAACAAAGTAAACAGCAACTTGGGCAGTGCCCCAAGGCCTGAGACCTCCTGAGTCCTCAGGTCCCTGCTCGCGGTCGGCAGCACCCCTCCCCACCCTGACATCTCTTGAAGCCCTGAAGACATCTCTCTGGTACAGTGTGAGTGAGAGCTTGGATCCCCTCCCTCCTCCTCCCCACACCCCCTTTTTAGGGCATGCTGGCAGCCTCTAGCCCCAGTACCCGTGGGGGCTAGTTGACTACTGCCTGCTATCAGTGAGAAGCACACCTCCCGTGGCCTCTACTCAGGACCTTTGCCTGCTCATCTTCCTTGGGTCCCTAGAGAGGAACCATCTGCATCCCACCCAGCTCTCCATTCACTGGCTGCCTGCCCTCATGTGTAGGGCCCGGCTGAAGGACTCCTTCTCACGCAGCCCCAGGACATCTGAACCCAAGGGAAGGGGGGTGCTGTGCACACCTCGTGGGGGTGATAGCAGAAGACTCCCGGCAGCCTAACCCAGCAGGAGTGTCAGACAGGGCTGCCCGTGGCAAGCAATAAAGGCCTAATGCTAGCTCCTTAAACAACAAGGGAGTTTCAGTGTTCACTGAGGCCAAGGACCAGGAGCTCCAGGGGTCCTGGTGGCATGAACCTGACCAAGATCTCACTGCAGAACCGGTGGCTTCAGCCACTATGTCCATAGGCAGGTCTCTGGCTATACCAGGAGCAGTAGAATATGAATTCAATCACTTGGGCTTCTTTAGTGAGAGCAGGGACTAGGAATCTTCCCTCCCCACCAAGACTTTAATGGGAATTTCCCTTGGGGAAAATTCCCTATTAAGGGAAGAGATAGGGTCTGGACTTGAGATTGTCAAAAAAAGAAAAACGAAAACAAAAAAACCCACAAAACTATGTCTTAGCCCAAGGTTGAACTGAAGAGAATTTTGAGGAGCCTCTGGTTCGGAGCAGAGGTTTGCCACCCTCATTACGCACATATCCACTAACAAAATTTGAATCATACCTTTCAAAGATTGATTTAAACATGAATGCACTTAGGGGCACCTGGGTGGCTAAGTTGGTGAAGTGTCTGCCTTCGGCTCAGGTCATGATCTCATGGTTCATGGGTTCAAGCCCCGCATTGGGCTCTGTGCTGAAGGCTCCGAGCCTGGAGCCTGCTTTGGATTCTGTGTCTCCCTCTCTCCCTGCCCCTCCCCTACTTGATGCTCTGTCTGTCTCTCGAAGGCAAATAAATGCTAAACAAAAATTTTTTAAAAATTTAAACATGAACGCACCTAATTTTTTTCATCTAGTACCATGAGAATATCCCCATATCATTAGGGGCTGTGCAGTATGACCTCTGTAATGACTACACAGCTTTGTGTGGTATGAATGTACCACGAATTTATTAAGTCACAAATCTATTAAGACACAATTTCTGGGGCGCCTGGGTGGCTTAGTCGGTTGAGCGTCCGGCTTTCGCTTAGGTCATGATCTCGCGGTTCGTGGGTTCGAGCCCCGCGTCGGGCTCTGTGCTGACTGCCAGCTCGGAGCCTGGAGCCTATTTCAGTCTGTGACTTCCTCTCTCTCTGACCCTCCCCTGCTCACGCTGTCTCTCTCTCTGTCTCCTAGAAATAAATAAAACATTAAAAAAAAAAAGACACAATTTCTGTCTTTCTCCTTTACTATAAATAGCACTGCAAAGAGCATCCTTTACATCTAAGACACTGTGCCAGGGACATGCACATTTTTGAGAATCTTATTCCTTATTGCCAAAGACTTGGAAGGCTGTGCTCCCCATCCAGGCACACGTGGGGTGACTGTGTCTGAGTATGTTTTTGCCCCAAGTTCAGAGTCGACCCCGCAGCAGGCTGCAAGGGCTGAAAGCTCGAGGTGGTTTACAGGCAGGGACTGAGACTCAGCGCCAGGTCACCTCCCTCACCGGTATCTACCTGAGATCTGAAGCAGGAGCATTTATTTTTGCTGAACGGACTCAAACTACCAGCTAAGGAGCTCCCCACCTCTTGCTCCTTATTCTCTTTTCTTTTTCCGGTTTTCTCTTTCCTTTCCCTTCCTCTTCCTTTTCTCTCTTTTGTTTTCTCCTTCCCCCTCCACTTCTTTTTTCCGTGTCTCCTCTCTGACTCTGGTCTTCTTTCTCTCTGCCTCTTTTCTCTCTACTTTCTCTGCCTCGCTACTCTTTTCCTTCACCTTTTCATTTTGCTCAGACAGACTCAGCCTTGTTTCAGTCTCTTTTCTGCTTCTCCTCCGTGGCTCTCTGTCCTCCACCCACCCTCCTGCTCTGAGTCATAATTTCCCCAGGGAGATAAGGCAGCCTTTTCCTTGATAGGCCTTGATTTGAACGAGCTGTGACTTTGCCTCCCACAAAGGCCAAAGCTAACTAATCACGGAATTGGGAGCCGCCTGGTAAACCGGAGTGACTCCGGGCTTCCAGGTTGGGAGATGCACAATCCATCAATCAAGCTTCCCTTAGAGGATCTGTCATCCTGGGTGCCGGTGCGCTGTGCCTCATGACTCACCAGGACAGCCTTGGCAAGGCAGGGACACTGGAGTTTATGATGCTGCTCCTGGGAGGAAACCCCCTCTCTGTGGGCAGGCTCAGGGCTGGGTGCTGGGGCCCCAGGGAGGCAGCAGATTCAGGCCCTGAAGCCGTGTTTATCATTCAGGTTGCAGGGCTCTAATTCAGCTTGATTAAACCAGAATATCTGGGGATGGGAGTTAGGAACCTTCAGGTTCAAGATAATTTTGATGCAAAGGATGGTAAGTTATCTGTTAGACTTCTAAACGCACATACCTTGGGGCACCTGGGTGACTCAGGCAGTTAAATGTCTGACTTTGGCTCAGGTCATGATCTCGCAGTTTGTGAGTTTGAGCCTCGCACTGGGCTCTGTGCTGACAGCTTAGAGCCTGGAGCCTGCTTCAGACTCTGTGTCTTTCTCTCTGTCTGCCCCTCTCACGTTCATGCTCTGTCTCTCTCAAAAATAAATAAGCATTTAAAAAAAGTGAAAAAAATGAAAAAAAAATACATATACCTCATGTTCCAGCAGCCCACTCCTGGGACTTTCTTCAAACAAGATATTCCGACATGTATTGTGCATGGGGATTTTTTTTTTTTTGCAGCATTATTTGTATTATCAAAAAATTGGGAACACCTTGAACATCCATTAGTAGAGAATGGTTAAATAAATGATGAGGTCTCCTACTGTGGCATAACATTCAGCCATTAGAAAAGAATGCAGCATTCACAGAGACAGAAAGGATATGAGAGGTTACCAGGGGTCATGGTGGCAGAGGATAGCAAGTTATTGCTTAACGGGTACAGAGTTCCTGTTTGAGGTGTTGAAAAGCTTTGGAAATTGATAGCGGTGATGTTTGCACAATACTGCGAGTGTAATCAATGCTACTAAGTTGCATATTTACACGTCGTTAGGGGCACTCAGTCGGTTAATTGTCGAACTCTTGGTTCTGGCTCACGTCATGATCTCACAGTTGGTGAGATAAAGCCCCACATTGGGCTCTGCACTGGCAGCACTGAGCCTGCTTGGGATTCTCTCTCTCCCTCTTTCACTGCCCTTTCTCCAGTTGAATGCATGTGCACACTTTCTCTCTCTCTCTCTCAAAATAAATAAATAAACTTAAATGTAAGCATACTCAACAAAACAAATATCATCCTTTCCTTCAAAGAGCTCAGAATCGAGTGAGGAGATAGGTATAGATTGAGATAATTACAACAAAACACTACTGTGACAGGGCCAGTGGAAACAAGATGGAGGGTGTCACAGTCAAGGAAGCCTTCCTGGAGGAGGTGACATTTTGACTCTGGTCTTCAAAAACCTCATGAATCAGCTAAGGGGAGAGTGGAGCTAAAACTCTTCTGGTGGAAGGAAAGGCAAAGGTTTGAGAGAAAGCATGAGGTTAGGGAAGTATCTGCAAAGTCTAGGAATTGAAAGGCAGCATGCTTTGGGGGAGCAGCTGGAGGGTGAAGGTCTTATGCGGGGACTGACGATCAGATTTGTGTTTTGGGTAAATCTTCTGATGAGGTCTTTTCTGGGCTGAGGTCAGAGGCAGGGCTCTCCGGCAAAGTCTGGAACTTAATAAGATGTAAACAAAGACTTTCCCAGTCACCTCAGAATTTCAGGGGAGGCCCCAAAGGCTGAAGCACTGGCAGAGTTGTTTACCCTAAATTGAGAGGCTGGACCACCTGTACAGTACTCGGAAGGGAGGAGGGCAGGGCTAAACCCCACATCCTCAGCTAAATTCCCGGGAATGTGGGAGGACACGCTTGTTTGGAGAGTCGTCAGACCCTGCCTGTCCTCCAACCCACTCCTCACCAAAGAGTGGGAGAAGCTGTCCTTGCCCTCAAACCAGGAGACAGGCTTCAGGAGAACTGTTTGAGGAATCTTGGAGGGGGGTGTTCTGGGGTCGGGAATCTGGTGAGACCTAGCAAGTGGAGGGGCTCCTGGCAAGGGGCTGCACTTCCAGTTGTTTCCTGGGCAGCACGTGCAGACCCCGCAGAAAGGAGCAGAATGTAGGCCTTCTGGAAAAGGACCCCCCCCCCCGAAGAGGTCTTAAGGGGACCCCTGCAGAATGAGACTGGAGGTGTAAGAAGGGATGCTGAAGCAGAGGGGTTGTAATCCGCCCGAAGGAGGAGGCATCCTTAGGGGTATTGCTGCTAAACAGTGCGTGGGGTGGGTCTCCAAGGAGCCCATCAAAGTGCTCCTAAGAAAGAGTGTCAGCATATGGAGCCTGCCACGCGCCAGTGGCCTCCCAGGCTGTGGCTTCTCCCCCACCCGGCCCTGGGGAGCCTGAAGCAGCCCGGGGAGGAGCGGGAGCTGCGGGAGGCTCGTCCCCTCTCCGGCCAGCAGGTGTCCCGGCCAGAGGCAGCCGGAACCGGGGGAGTTGTGCTGCAATGGAGGCCTGCACTTAAGGTTACCCAGCAATAAACGAGAGGCTCAGAAAAGCTAGGGGACCTGCCAAGATTTCATCCGGGAACAGTGCAGCCAGAGTCCCCAGAATCCGTTCGAAAGGGCAGTGGCAGGGAAAGAATCGCCTTCGTGCTTTCACCTGCTGAGTCAAGCCCCTTTAATAAATAGCTCCAAAACATTAAGGACGCCCATCTTGTGAGTGGGGTCCCTGGAACGATGAGGTTTTCCTCCCACTCTTCTCCCCTATCGGCCACCCCTTTCCTATTAAAACGAGGCGGACAATTATCGCCTGGAAACTCGTGTGTTTCCGCAGGCGACAAGTCCCGGCTGGCTGGCGGGCGTTCAGGATCCCTGCCGCGAGGCGGAGTTCCTCGCCTGCCCCGCAGCGCCCCCTGCTGGCGGGAGCCGCAGCGGCCCGCGCCCCGCCCCGCCGCCTCCGGAGCCCGCAGCCTTCGCAGCGAGGCACAAATGCACAAGTCCGTGGGAGGAACGGTCAGAGGACAGGCGTACACTTGCAGCGAGGATGAGGGCCTATCCCGCAGCGGGGTGGGCTGATCTGGTCGGAAAAGTTAGCTGCGGCGGGGGGAGCCCGGGCAGAAGGGGGAGAGGCAGGAAGAGGAGAAGCAAGGCTTTGGAAGTTACGGCGGAGTTTAGGAGGGTGCAGGCATGTCGAGGAATCGTCAGTATTTTTGCTATTTTGTGTGTCTGGGCTTTTACTCAAGCTGGTGCTTCTGCCTGGAAGACATTTCTTTTTTTTTCTTTTTTTCTTTTTTTTTTTTAAGAACTTAATGCTTTCAAATATGTTAGAGAATGAATATGAAAATATTTGTGTAACCCATCACTCAGCTTGAGAAATAAGACCTAATAAACATGAGGTACGCTTTCACCACCACCCCCATGGTTCCTTAAATTCATGTTTTCATTCCCATGTAAGTTTTTATTTACTGTTTATGTAAGTATTCATAAATAAAATATAGATGCAGGAAATCAGAAAATTTGTAATAGATATATCCTACTATATAGAATACATATGCTATATATGTATACTTTAATATATATTATAGGGGGTCTTGGGTGGCTCAAGAGGTTGAGCGTCCAGCTCTTGATTTCAGCTCAGATCATGATCCCAGAGTCATGGGATCAAGCCCCAAGCTGGGCTCTGCCCTGAGTGTGGAACCTGCTTAAGATTCTCTGTCTCTCTATCTTTCTCTCTGTGCCTGGGTGGCTTAGTTGGTTGGGCCTCTAGGACTTCGGCTCAGGTCATGATCTCAGAGCTGGTGAGTTCAAGCTCGCTTCAGGCTCTATGCTCACAGCTCAGAGCCTGGAGCCTGCTTAGGATTCTATGTCTCCCTCTCTCTCTGCCCCTTCCCCACTCACGACAATAAATCTTTCTCTTTCTCTCAAAAATAAACATTAAAAAATTAAAAAAAAAGATTCTCTGTCTCTCTCTCCCTCCCTTTGACTCTCTCCCCTGCTCATGCGCACACACTCTCTAAAGTAAAAAAAATTTTAAATAAAAAATATATACTGTTGTATAGTATATGTACATATATAGTATGCAGTGAATATATATATATATAGAGAGAGAGAGAGAGAGAGAGAGAAAGAGAGTGAGAGAAACATTTCCCCTCTTGCCACCCTGCATTTAAGATTATTCTCACCTTTTCTGCCTTGCTAACCCCACAAAGTCATTACTCCTTCAGGAAGCTTCCCTAAGCACCTCTCCTCTTTGTTCCCTGTGTTGTGGTGATACCTACCCAGCTAGGTTGGAGTGGCCTGCTTAGTTGTCTGTCCTCATGAGGCTCTGAGCTTCTGGGGGGCCAGGACTGTGCATCTGGGTGACCCTTTGACCCAACCCAGAGCCTGGCCCAGAGATGAGTCTCAGATTTGTTGACCTGATGGCAGAGAATAAGGTCAGAAAGGCTAGTTGAGGCCTTGAATGCAAAGATAAGACTTTGGATTTCATCTTGGCAGATGGTTTTCCAACTGTGCTCTGTGGCGTCTCTTGGGTTCTCTGGAGGTAACCTGAGGGCTAATAAAAGATGGTCAAGAGGCTACAGCTATAGCTGCCCTCATGCTACTCAGCCAAATCAATTTCTTCTCAGCCTGTTTTATTCATTGGGCTTCTGTACAAAATTGCATTTAAAGAACTGGCATGACAGGTAAAAACAAAATTGAAAGGGATGAAGAGTGTGGTGGGTGCAATAATGGTGCCCAAGGATGTCAATGTTGTAATCCTGGCACCTGTGAATATGTTGGGTTACATGCAGAGGGGAATTAAGGATGCAGATGGAGAATTAAGATTGCTTATCAGTGGACCTTGAGATAGAAAGATTATCCTGAATTATCCAGCTAGATATAATGTAATGCCAACAGTTCCTGTAGCTGAAAGAGGGAAGGCAGAGAGATAGTAGTATGAGAATGCTTTGCCGGCTCTGGAGATGAAGGAAGAGGCCATGAACCCGGAAATACAGGCAGCCTGTAGAATATGAAGAAGGCAAGGGAATCGATTCTCCCCCAGAGCCTCCAAAATGAACACAGCCTGCTGCCACCTTGATTTTAGGCCAGTGAGACCCATTTTGGACTTCTGACCTCTGGGACGGTGAGATAGGAAATTTGTGCTGCTTTAAGCCACTCGGTTTGTGGTGATTTGTTACAGCAGCCTTAGGAAGCAAACACAAGGAATTCCTGAAGGTATCTGAGTTAGAGAGGGGCTGATATTTCTTGTACAGCAGGAAGATTGTGCGGGGAAGAATCATGGAGAAGCCAGAGCAGGAGTCACCATGGATCTCAGGCTGGAGAGAGAAGAAGGCCCCGGTAGGTGGCTGGAGGTGGATTAAGGGCCAGGAGGTCTGAGAGCCCTGGAAGAAGGGTGTTCATGGGCTGAGTTTTGTGTATGAGCTTATGGCGCTTGGTCAGCGTCTCCTCCTTCCCCAGCCAAGCTTCTTCCCAGGTCCTGTCCAGGCTCGACAGGGGGGTCCTTAGTCACCTCCTGGACTCCAGCCGGGGTCCCAGCCTGGGGGCCAGCCCTGTGGGCAGAGTGAGAGGGCCCCCCAGCAAGGGTGATTCCTGGAGTTCCTCTGTCAGGAGCTGACCATCTTGGAAGGAGGCAGCTGAGCAAAGGCCCCGTCGCTGCTGAGCTCTCTGGAGTCCGGGTGCTGGTGTCGGTAGCCTCCCCGCTGAGTGCCTCTCCTGGTGGGGGAGCTGAGTAAAAGTGTGTTGAATGAAAAAAAAAAATGGAAAAAGGCAGGAAGAAATACCTGGGAAGCACACTCAAGTAAATAGATCCCCACAGCTTTCATTCATGCATCCTTTCAGTCCACAAACTAAGGAAACTTTCTTAAGCTCCTGGGGTCCTGGGGTCACAAAGAAGGTTAGACCAGCTTCTTGCCCTCAGGGGCTCCCAGGTAGACGAGAGACAGACAGGTTTTCTGTATAAGTGACTAGTCTTATCTGGTCACAGAACTTTTACATACAGCCCTATTGTAAGTGATACATATGGCCTTTCAGGGGAGTGAACAATACATGATCAGAGGTATGAGGCGGAGCCTCAGTTTTCTCATCAATAAAGGAGAGGTTGGGTGCATGATCGCTATACTATGTCCAACTCTGACAGTCCAGACTTTGACTCACTAGGGAACATTTCTGCCTCTGCCTCTTACTCAGGGAGCCCAGAAGCCCTAAGGCTGATCGCAAGCTAGTTGCTTCAGCTAGAGGAAGGACTAGGTCTTCCCAGAACTGACGGAGGGGTGTGACAGGGAGGAAGTTGGGAGTGGAGGCTGGATGGGAGGATCTGCCAGTTTCCTGGGTCTCCTCCGGGCAGCCATTCACAGGGCGCCTTTGTAACAGTGGCGATTGTGATGGATTCCCCGAACTGCGGAGGTGCCTGCATTCCCGAGTAATGGAAAAGGCCTGCTGGGCCTCTTGGGGTGACTGAGGACTCCAGAGAAGGGACCCTGCTGCTCCCTCAAATAGCTTGTTTTTGGCTGGTCATTTGACTCTTGATGCCTTAAACTGTCCATTCAAGAGGCGCCTGGGTGGCTCCGTTGATTAAGCATCTGACTCTGGTTTCGACTCAGGTCATGATCTCAAGGTTTCATGAGTTTGAGCCACGCATTGGGCTCTTCACTGGCAATGTGGAGCCTGCTTGGGGTTCTCTCTCTCTCTCTCTCTAGTCCCTCTCCTACTCACCCTGTCTTTCTCAAAATAAATAAACTTGAAAAAAAATAAATGTAAATAAAACCAACCCTCCACTCAAAAGGTAGTTGGGATCGTTTTGGTTGGTTGTTTTTGTTTTTGTTTTTGGTGAGTTTTTTTGCTTGAAAGTCTCTACTTTCAATTTTCCACCGGTAAACTGAGACCCAGAGAGGTGGAGTGACTTGCTTGAGGTTATCCAGTGAGTTAGTCATGCCTTTAAGGAGAATGTTTTATGATTGGTCACACTGGTTGTTCCCTCTGCCTGGAAGATAGACCCTCCAGAAGCTGAGAACGTTCGGGTCCCAACACAGATATTTCTTCTTCCTCAGGGTAATAACCATGCTTGGAATGAATGCTTGACTCCTTGGTCACAGACAGCCCCTAGGGATCTTGTTGAAATGCAGTTTCTGATTCAGTAGGTCCCAGGCAGGGCCTGAGAATCTGAATTCCTGATGAACTCCTTGGTGATTAGATGCTGCTGGTTAGCTGACCACACTTGTAGTAAGTAGCAAGTCTCTAGCTTATTATTATATTTTATTTTATTTCTAGTACATGTCACAATGTAGTATTATATTTATCTGTGCGTATGTTCATTGTGGCTTTCTCCCCGCTAGATATAAAGTGCCTGTGTGGAGTGCTGTGTCTGCTTTGTGCCTTGTTATATACCCAGGCCCAGCACAGTGTGGACAGAGTAAGCTCTCAATATATGCGGTCCCCTGGGTGACAGAGGGAGCCGGGTTCTTTTTTTTTTTTTTCTAATTTTTTTTAATTTCTGAGAGAGAGAGAGAGAGCATGAGCAGGGGAGGGTCAGAGAGAGAGGGAGACACAGAATTTGAAATAGGCTTCAGGCTCTGAGCGGTCAGCACAGAGCTCGACACGGGGCTCGAACCCACAAACCGCGAGATCATGACCTGAGCCAAAGTAGGATGCTTAACCGACTGAGCCACCCAGGTGCCCCAGAGGGAGCCGGGTTCTGGAGAGCAGGCCAACTGCTTTCTCCTGCCTCCCCGTGGCACCCCAGGGAATAGAAGCACTCTGGAGGGGTTCAGGTACTGGAGGTAAGGGGGCTAGAAAGGTTCTTGCCTCTTGACCCCATGTGTTCCCCAACAGGTCAGGCCTGAAGTAACAGTGCAAAGAAAAGCAACCTGAGGCCCATAGATATCAGATGATGATAATGATAATGATGTGTGTGAGTGTGTGTATAAAAGTCATTTTGGGGGCGCCTGGGTGGCTCAGTTGGTTAAGCGTCCAGCTCTTGGTTTTGGCTCAGGTCATGATCTCACAGTTTATAGGTTCAAGCTTGGAGTTCTCTCTCTACTTCTCTCTCTCTCTTCTGCCCCTCCCGCCCCCTTGCATGAGCATGTTCTCTCTCTCTCTCTCTTTCAAAATAAATGAACTTTAAAAAAAAAAAAGAGTCATTTTTAAAACTAGAAAACTTGGCTGGGGTGCCTGGGTGGCTCAGTCCGTTAAGCGTCCGACTTCAGCTCAGCTCATGATCTCACGGTTCATGGGTTCGAACCCCACATCGGGCTCTGTGCTGACAGCTAACTCAGAGCCTGGAGCCTGTTTCGGATTCTGTGTCTCCCTCTCTCTCTGACCCTTCTCTGCTCATGCTGTCTCTCTCTCTCTCTCTCTCAGGAATAAATAAAAAATTATTTAAAAAATTAAAAAAATAAAACTAGAAAACTTGGGGGTGCCTGACTGGCTCAGTTGGAGGAGCATGTGACTCTTGGTCTTCGGGTTGTGAGTTCAAGCCACACACTGGGGGCAGAGATTACTCAATAAATAAATAAACACACCATCAATCTAGAAAACTTGTCGTAACCACAGTCTGAGTCCATTCTGTAGTTGCATGGGCTCAAGTCCAGCCAGGATTACTTGGACGCTGGCAGCCCCAGAGCACAGCCTGATCATTTTACCCCTTGTACCACATTCATGTGGTGTTTCTGGCCTGGGCTTTGGGGACCTTGAGCCGTCCATCTGGGGCCAGATCAGTTTATCCACCTTGGGGCTTTCAGATACCTTGAGGAAGAGGCCACTGGCAGCTTTGCAGAGGCCATGCCCATAAAGTGCCTCACTCAGCCTCAGTTTCCCCACCTGAGACCAGGTGGGGAAGAGGGAGGGGGAGAAAGGAAGACTGGGGAGACTAGTAACACTTGAGGTCTAGTCCAGCTTCATTTTTAAAAAAATTTGTAATGTTTTATTTATTTCTGACACACACACACACACACACACACACACACACACACAGCATGAGCAGGAGAGGGTCAGAGAGAGAGGGAGACACAGAATCTCAAACAGGCTCCAGGCCCTGAGCTGGCAGTCAGCACAGAGCCCGATGCGGGGCTCGAACCCACGAACCATGAGATCATGACCTGAGCTGAAGTCAGACACTTACCTGACTGAGCCACCCAGGTGTCCCTAGTCCAGCTTCTGATACCTCTCTCCTCTCCATGGCAGTCGCTGGGACGTCCTTACCTGCAGTGGCCCAGCTTGACCAGATAATCTCCCCGCCCTGGGATATGGTATCTTGAGAGCAAGGACACTTGAGTCCAGTGGACCTGGCTGAAGCAGAGCGACCTCTCCTGCCCTACCAAACCCCCTGAAAAGACCCCACGTCCCTTCTTTCCTGCCTTCCTCCTTTCCCCTCCCCACTCCTAGAACTTGTCTGAGTTCAGCCTATCCCCTCGGATCCCCTCTCTCTCTCTTCTAATTGGAGATGCTGGGCAGCCGCTAATTTAGCAACATTTCATCCAGGACCTTCCTTCTGCCAGGTAGACCTGGAGGCAGCCTCAGTGTGTAGCCTGCTGTCTGGATGATGCTGGCTGTATGGACCCTCCTCTTCCTTCCCAGGGCTCCTTGTATGGTCTGCGCTTACTCACCCATGTGGCTCATTTATTCTCCCAATTACCAATTTGTCCACTTTCTCCCCTTTTCACTAACACCCATTTGCTCACTCACTCACTCATGTACGTGGCACTTACTCAGTCCCTCTGGGCCAGGTCCAGGAACACATCTGGGAACAGACTGGCCCAAGATAGGATCAGGACACAAACAGCAGAGGCAGAATGACACAGAAGAACACAGGGGTTCTATGCTCAGGTGGAGTCCCCCAAAGTCAGAGCTGGAGAGGCCCTAACACAGATTAGCCGCTTTATTGAATAGATGGGAGGAGGCCCAGGGAGGCCTCATTTGGCCCCAGGCCACTTGCACGGCACTTCTGGCCTGCCTGCCATGCCAAGGTCAGCTCCCTCAGCCCTGACCACATCACGTTTTCTAGTTCTGAGTCGGTGGCCTCAGGGCTGGGTTCAAAACCCAAGAACTAAGGCGGGGTGATGCCCTCAGGGACCTGAACATGGATTCAGCAGGAGTTACACAACTTGGGCTGGAAGGGCCTTCTGTTCAGAGAACTCCCAACCCTCCATTTTACCTCCTTGGACACCAGAGTGCAGGCAGCCCACTTATAAGTGGGCCTGGCAGCAGCCCCAAACCCAAACCACCGCGACCAGGCTCGTGGTCTTTGTCTGTACCCACTGCTCAGCCATCCTGGGTGCTGGAATACGAAGGAAGCCCATTTTCCTGAGGAGAAAACCTTTAAAGAATGGGTTTCCCAATAAAGGCAACCCCCCCAACCAAAAAAAACCTTTTAGGGCTGGAAATGAATTAATCAAATATTTACTTAAGTACCCTGTTAAAATTAAATTCTTTCACTTCCTCAATTAATTCAGAAAACTTGCTCTTTTCTACTTATCGTGTAGGAAACAGCTTTATGCAAATTAGTTACCGCCCTGACTGGTGGAGGTAATACGGGGCTCATGTGTCTTGCTAAGAGTTTTGTTTGCAGT
Organism: Hyaena hyaena; assembly: GCF_003009895.1. Taxonomy (NCBI): domain Eukaryota; kingdom Metazoa; phylum Chordata; class Mammalia; order Carnivora; family Hyaenidae; genus Hyaena; species Hyaena hyaena. The sequence goes on from NW_024080665.1 coordinate 4,261,049, forward strand.
AAAGTATGAGGAGAGCAACCTGGATGATGAAGACTGTCAGGACAGGAGTGTGGTGTGCCCCTCCTTCCCTGAGGAGTGATTCCAGAAAAGAGCCTCAATGTTAGCACCTGCACTGGCTGCAGCTGCTCAGGCTCCCACCCCTCCAGAGTCCTTGCTACTGCTTCCTGTTAAGCCGGGAGCCCCGTTTTCAAGGGGGCTGGACGTTATGACCAATGGCACTAGAATGTATCAGAAGTGAATTTTTTTTAAAATTTAATTTTTTAAAATTTATTTATTTATCTCTGAGAGAGAGATGTAGAGAGGGAGAGCAAGCACAGGCAGGGGAGGGGCAAAGAGAGAGAGAGAGAGAGAGAGAGAGAGAGGGAGACACAGAATCCAAAGCAGATTCCAGGCTCTGAGCTGCCAGCACAGAGCCTGACGTGGGGCTCAAACTCACAATCGTGACCTGAGCAGAAGTCAGATGCTTAACTGACTGAGCCACCCAGGCGCCCTACAAGAAGTGAATCTAATAGTCATTAATCAGCTAATATCTACTGAGCATTTGCAGCACTGGGCCCTGAGGCAGGTGCACAATGAATGGAAATGTACGTAGCAAGTCCTAAAATGGAGGCATAAAAGAGGGGTTGGGGAGCAGAAAGGAGGAAAACAGAAGTTTCAGGAGGCAGTGCAAATTTACCGGGCTATTGCAATGTACCAGGTATTTCATAAGCGTCATCTGTAATATTCATAGTGACCTGTGGATAGGAGTTATTACCTATCTCAATTCCCCCTTGCTTAAGAACTTAAGTGTATTCTTATGCTGATTACCCCCATAGACCTCAATTTCTTCATCTGCAAACGGGGAACTCCTACCATATGTCATTGTTGGGAGGATTGAGTTCCATTCTAAGCACTTTGCTTAGAAAAGCAAGCCCTCGGGGCACCTGGGTGGCTTAGTCGGTTAAACGTCGACTTTCGCTTAGGTCATGATCTTGCGGTTCGTGGGTTCGAGCCCCGCGTCGGGCTCTGTGCTGACTGCCAGCTCAGAGCCTGGAGGCTGTTTCAGAGTCTGTGTCTCCCTCTCTCTCTGACCCTCCCCTGCTCACGCTCTCTCTCTCCTAGAAATAAATTTAAAAAAAAATATTAAAAAAAAAAAAAGAAAGAAAAGCAAGCCCTCAATCAATGTCATCATGATTACACCATAGGAGGAAGCTGAGGTACAGAGAGGAGCAGTGACTAGTCCGGAGCCACACAGCCATGAGGAGGAAGAGCTGGCTTATGTTCTCTGTTCCACTCCACAATCTGTGATACAGAAAAGGTTAAAGTGGAAGCTTTGCCCTTTGCAGTAAGCCTGTGGCCTGGACTTGGCTGCCCTCTCTGCCCTGAAGAAGCAAGGCCACCTGTCCAACGCGGGATGACCCCAGGTTACCTGTGGCTATGTGCACGGCAAAGTGCCCAGAAAGGGCACTTGGAGAGAGGAAAACGACCTGGGTTTTCCTCTGAGGGCTGGAGAGCTGGACCGAGGCTCATCTTGTCAAAGGTCTGAGCCCTTGGACAAGTACCTCCCCCGCTCAGCTGTTTCCTTGTCTGAAAAGAGGGCTACCAATGTTTTTCTGCATCATACGGCTGCCATGGGGCTTGAGCGAGTTAAAGACTGGGAAATGGTGTTTCACACAACCCTGTTGTGCTAATAGAAGCATAGTTAAGGAGGGCAACTTTGGAGTGGGATGGGGTGAATACTATCATTTAATGGGGAGAGGCTAAAGACAGGTAGAATTCAGTTCAAAATAAAGATGAACTTTCTTGTAGCTCTGGCCATAGGCGTGGGAGGGAGTGGGTGAGTGGAGCCAAGAGAGTGAATCAAGAGCGTGCAGAAGTGGCTCCCACCCAGGGGTAGGGGTGAGGGTGGCTTAGGTGAGACAAGATCCCCTCCCTATGCTCTCCTCCTCTCTCCCCATTGCTGGAGCAGAAGTATCTAGCAGATCTTTCCACTCATGGTGGTGTTGTGAGCAGGTGGCGGAATTAGAACTTGGAAGTTCTTGCTCTCCACTTGACTCCAATACTTACTTGCTGCACAACTTTGAGCCTCTCTCTGGGCCTCAGGTTTCCTAGTTATCCATAAAAAAATACAGCAAATGCAGTGTGTCAACTGTCAAAGGACTAGATAGATGGTGAAGAAGAAGCATTGTAACTGGTGGAATTGTAGGTTAAAGTTGAGAGAGCCCTGCATTCATCTAGCATCTGAACAGATAATGCATCTGGGAACTGTGCTTTGTGGTTTACAGAGCATTTTCATTGGCTTTATCCCATGCAATTCTCACAGCACCTCAGATTTACAGACAAGGATATGGACCCATTTAACTTGTACAACTTCAACAACCTCACACAGTGGTCTAGAGCGCTGACTGGAGGTGGGAGAGAAGTGGTCCTGGGCAGGCATCCCAGCTCCAATGGGGCCATGGGCAAGTTACTTCAACTTAGCGTAGAACTTGACGTGAAGTATGTTTTCAATAAATGTTCGCTGGCAAACAACCAGAAAATGCAGCTGGGAAGTTGCAGGGTTGGGCTTCTGGCTCCTATGTCAGTGCTCTTTGCCCCATACTGAGCTGTTTCATCTCATGACTGTCCTCTCTAGTTCATTTAGCATCTAAGGCACCCCAGATTGAAAAAGTGAACTTGTGCAAGGGGAGGCAGGCAGTGAAGGGGCACCTGGGTGGCTCAGTCGGTTAAGCGTCCAATGTTGGCTCAGGTCATGATCTCACGGCTCGTGGGTTTGAGCCCCATGCTGGCCTCTGTGCTGACAGCTCAGAGCCTGGAGTCTGCTTCGGATTCTGTGTCTCTCTGCCCCTCCCCCACTCACCCTCTGTCAAAAATAAATGTTAAGAAAAATAAAAAAAAAATAAAAAAAAAAAGAGGAGGCAGGCAGTGAAGAGGCAGCTTGGTCTCAGATAACCCAAAAGAACTCATGACTGATTGCCCTGGGGTCAAGCACACTGGTTGCCAAAGGGAAAAGCTTCCCTCTCACAAGCCCGAGGAGCTGATGAAGGAGGAGGCGGGCTCCCGCTGAGGCAGTCATAGAGTGCTAAAATGACAGACAGAGGGCTGGCAGGTCTGTCTCTGGGCAGATGGATCGCCTGATATATCGCTTGGTGCCCAAGCCCTGGGATTGGTCTAAAACAGGTTTGTGTTGACCCACTGGCTGGGCTTTGGCATCTTGTCAAACTGCTGTCACTTCCAGACATAAAAATAGCCTCAACTTAGTGCTGGGGCAGTCTGCTGGACTCGGCATGGAAGCAGCAGCCGTTATGCAGGTGCAAACCAAGCACTACCCCAAGGACTGCCTGCTGACTGTCATGGACCGGTACTCGGCCGTGGTGCGCAACATGGAGCAGGTGGTGATGATCCCCAGCCTCCTGCGGGACATGCAGTTTAGTGTGCACGGGCACCAGGCCCAGGACGGGGCCCCTGATCTCTACAACTGCTTCACTATGCTCAAGGCCATCCGCATGGATGTGGACCACGGGCTGCTGCCCCGAGAGGAGTGGAGGTCCAAGGTGGTGAGAGACAGGGCCAGTGAGGCTGAGAATGAAGCTGCGAAGATGGAGGAGTCTGAGGAGGAGAGGATCTTGGGGCAGCTGGACCTGGAAGCCCAGTTCCGCCTGCACTTTTCCAGCCTTCATCACATCCTCACCCACCTTATCCTGAAAGCTGAGGAGGTGACAAGAACATACCAGGAGATAATAGGACAGGCCAAGTAGGCCTCGGACTCTAGGGAAGGTAAAAGTGGCTCCGTTGGTGGGTGTCAGAGTCCACTGAGGGATAGTCCAGGGGAGATGAGCTGGAGCAGTGCACAAACTGGTGGGAGGGGGAGAGCCTGGGTCTCAGACGGGCACCCTCACCGCAGGGTATTGAGACCATGACCTGGGAGGGCTCAAGGCCAGACTTGTCTTACTCTCTGGACCCATAATTGGTAAGTAATGGCCATGAACTGCACAGTGATAATAGGAAAGGTGGCCCATGAATGCATACCTTCTGTGCACATATATGTGTTTGAGCATGGGTAGATTTACTAGTAAGTATGTGAATGCTTGGGTCAACAGCTCTGGTTCAAGTTCTGACTGTACCACTAAGGCTTGGTTTCACTGGCTCAGTTCTCTGGGTTTCCGTTTCTTCACTGAATAATAAAAGTATTAGTAAAAATAACTACTGGCACTTGAATAGTTTTATAGTTTAAAAATCACTTGCATATGGGGCATCTGGGTGGCTCAGTTGGTTGAGGCTCTGACTCTTGATTTTGGCTCAGGTCATGATCCCAGGGTCCTGGGACTGAGCCCTGTGTAGGGCTCTGAGCTAAGCATGGAGCCTGCTTGGGATTCTTTCTCTCCCTTTCTCAGGCCCTCACCCTGATGGCACTCTCTCCCTCTCTTTCTCTCTCAAATTAAAAAAAAAAAAATCACTTGCATATCAATTTTCTTTTTTTTTTTTTAATGTTTTATTTATTTCTAGGAGAGAGAGAGAGAGAGAGAGAGAGACAGCGTGAGCAGGGGACGGTCAGAGAGAGAGGGAGATACAGACTCTGAAATAGGCTCCAGGCTCTGAGCTGGCAGGCAGCACAGAGCCCGACGTGGGGCTCGAACCCACGAACCGCGAGATCATGACCTAAGTGAAAGTCGGACGCTTAACCGACTAAGCCACCCAGGCGCCCCTTGCATATCAATTTTCTAATGGAACTATCATTCCCTTTTACAGATAAAAACCTGGGGGCCTGAGAAGTAAAAAGAGTCCCAGGTTACTCATGAAATGAATGAACCCTGGCTTAACTCAAATCCAGTTCCCTTCTGTGCTAGTGGATTGACCTAGCAACTTAGAACACTGCAGCCTGGGCTGGAGAGAAACCCTCTCTATATGTGTCAACTATAATTAAAAAACAAAACAAAACAGGGGCACTTGGGTGGCTCAGTTGGTTAAGCCTCCAATTTTGGCTCAGGTCATGATCTCATGGTTCATGGGTTCGAGCCTCCACATCACACTCTGTGCGGACACCATGGAGCCTAGAGCCTGCTTCAGATTCTGTGTCTCCCTCTCTCTCTGCCCCTTCCTCTCTCTCTCTCTCTCTCAAAAATAAATAAACATTAAACAAATTTTTAAAAAGCTAGAACAAAAATCCAACTTGTTAGTATCAACTTCAGCAACAAAAAAGAAACTGCACCCTTTGACCAGCCCAACTCCTTCAAAGACAAGAGCAGCCATTCTGCACCGTGTCTGAGCACACCATAACCTGATTTTCGTGGAGGCTATCTGGTACAGCAGAAGTTAGAAAATCTGGGCTCTGGTCTTGGTTCTACCACTGACGCTGTATGGCCCCGGACAACTTCACCTGTCTGCATTGCAGTTCCCCTGTGAGTAAGACATGGAGGTGAGACTAGCTGTTACCGCTAGTCTAGTACCGCTGGTGGGGCTCTGATAACCCCACTCTTACAGTGCTAACTGCATTGCCAGATTTCCCTACAGCAACAGCTGCTGCATTATTTTTCCTACCTCAGTAGGTGCGTTGTATGAATTTATACTGACTTGGTTTTTAAAATTTCAACTCTCCACAGATCTCTTTAAGTGACAGAGGGCAGACTCTGATGAGGCCACGGAACAGCTCACTAGCTCTGATGTAGACCAGAGGGGCCTGGACCTGCAGCTGGAAAAGCAAAGGCGACTTGGTTCTCTGGGATGCTTCCCTCCCTCCCTCTGAGCACCGGCTTGTGGACTTGGCACCAGGTCACCCTTAGGATGCTTGTTGTTATTCACAGCTCCCCTCACCCTCTTACCAGCTCAGGGTGGTGGCCGATGCTTCATGAGGGGCGAGATATTACCTGGACAGTGTGGTATGGTAGAAAGGATGTAGGTTTTAGCACCTGACCGAAATTCATATCCTTTCTCCGGGAAGTCATTCACCACATGATCTTTATTTAACTCATTGGACCCTAAATTTCCTCATCTATAAAATGGGATAGTATGACCTCACAAGACTCATAGAAATTAATGATGATGAATCAAAAACACCTGGCATTGTGAGTGCTAATGCTATAGGTTGACTTTCTCTGACCCTTACCATGTGTTTGCTCTAGCCCTTGCTTTTTACCCTCCAGAACTAAAGGGTAGTAAAGTCCCTTGGGATGAATGGTTCGCACTCTTGTACCTGCCAAGCATAAGTGAACTATAAGATATGTGTTCCAGCAATAAAAACCCCCAAAACTTTGTACTTGTATGTATCTTCATTAGCTTTTTAAATGTTTTGTTTTATTTTATATTTAAAAGAGGGAGTTGGGGAGGGGCAGAGGAGACACAGAATCTGAAGCAGGCTTCAGGCTTCAAGCTGTCAGCACAGAGCCTGACATGGGGCTCAAGCTCACGAGCAGTGAGATCATGACCTGAGCTGAAGTCGGACATTTAACCAACTGAGCCACCCAGGGGTCCCTATCTTCATTAGCTTCTAAAGTAATTTCTCAGACATGATTTCATTTTTAACAAGTGAGACCCAGGTAGATAGATGGAACTCATCTTATTTTGTCCGGAAACCATGTACTTATATTCATTTTAATTTGAAATAATGTATTGAGAAGTAACTTTATTAATCTCCCCAAACTAACCTGATTATAAAATCTGAGCTTGGAAACAAAGACCTTTTGGATAAACATTTGGACCTGGGAAGTCATAAAGGGTAACTTCGTTCCAGTGAGGCAGGGTTTTTACTCTCAATCGCATCAAACTCTGTAGACAGTGTTAGCTGCTGAGCCCACTTTCTCCAGGGCGATCCCAAGCAGACTCCTTGCAGTATCAGTGTTCTAACCATTCTTCTGGTCTTGAGTCTCCTCCTTATAAGTCACCCTCTATATTGATTGTTGCAGAGAGCTCAGAAATACAAACCTGACTGTACCATTCCACTAAAAAGCCTTTAGTGACTTCCTAGCACCTATAGACTTAAGCCCAAATTATTCTGCAAATTCAGAACATGCTCCATAATCTGGCTTACTTTATTTTGCTTTGTACCAGCACTGGGAACATGTAAGCTTTTGCTGTAATAGGCCATATATTAAATAGTTTAGCCTTTGCAGGCCATCAGGTCTCTGTCACAACTACTCAACTCTGCCATTAGAGCACGGAAGCAGTCACAGACAGGTAAACAAATAAGCATGGCTGTATTCCAATGAAATGCTCCGGCAGCAGACAACATTTGGCCCACAGGCTAGTTGGTGAACTCTGAACGGAACTTCGTTTTATTTTTTATTTGAGAGAATGGGAGAGAGAATATTAAGCAGGCTACGCACCTGGTGTGGAGCCTAACATGGGGCTCCATCTCATGACCAGAGCCGAAATCAAGAGTCAGGAACGCTTAACTCTTAACTAACTACCCAGGTGCCCCTAAACTCAATTTTATTTTATTAAAAAAATTTTTTTAAATCTTTATTTTTGAGAGAGAGAGAGAGAGACACAGAGTGCAAGCAGGGGAGGGGCAGTGAGAGAGGGAGACATTGAATTTGAAGCAGGCTCCAGGCTCTAAGCAGTCAGCAGAGCCCAATATGGGGCTCAAACCCATGAAATGCAAGATCATGACTGGAGCTGAAGTTGGACGCTTAATCGAGTGAGCCTCCACCTAAACTCCATTTTAAATCTGCCAGATGTCTTCTTAAAATTGGATGAATGGAAACTGATCATTCTCTGATGAATTATTTTTCTTATGACAAAAAGGAGTCAAGAATGTTCACGATGACCATTTTAATCACAAAGTGTCAACACACAAATTAACATAAACTTCAGATATGGAAACGTGTTTCACAAAATTCAGAAATAATTGGTATAAGTGAAACCAAAGTAAGCATGTTGGAGACTTCAACGCACTGGATGGAACTCTTCAAGAAATTCACCATAAGTTTTCTTATCTATAAAGGAAAGATCACAAAAAAATTTATTTTTAAATTACATTTAATTTTTTTAAAAATTATTTTGATGTTTATTTATTTTTGAGAGATGGGAGAGACAGAGAGAGAGAGAGAGTCAATCGGGGTGGGGCAGAGAGAGGGGGAGACACTGAATCTGAAGCAGGCTCCAAGCTCTGAGCTGTCAGCACAGAGCCCGATGTAGGGCTTGAACCCATGAACTGTGAAATCACGACCTGAGCTGAAGACAGACACTTAACCAATTAAGTCCCCAGAAGCCCTTTAAATTGTCTTAAGATTCTTATTTCCTAAAGAAAAATTAACACTTAATATTCTCATAGACAGAAACTCGTAAGAATTTTCTCATGTTCTTAGCCTCAACCACAGCTTGGCAATCCCTGAGACACTGTTTCACTGGATGAAGGGTGACTTTGGAAGACTCTGTGGTGATATCCAGGTGGCTGCCTAGAGGTACAAAGTGCTGCCAGGGGGGGTCTTGGCTGACGGGGTAAAGGAAGGAATAAACAGGGGGGAGCACAGTTCAGCTGGAGGACCAGGAGTCGAGGTGGCCAAGCTTTCCATGTCCCTGAGGTCAGTGCAGGAGGCTCTCAGCACACCTGCCACTGATCTGCTGCTCAGAGCCAGAAGGAGTCTGTAAGGAGCTAGTATAAACAGGAGGCAATGAGCCAGAGGCCTGGGACTGAGGACTGCTCTGCCCCTGGGTCTCACGGTTAGGAGTCACTATTCCCAAGATTCCAACGCTAACGTGTAACAGTTCTGCATACTCTTCATTCACTACATCCATTATTCACGGCCTTCTACTTTAGCCTTTGAATTCCTCATTGGTAAAGAAAGCTATACCTTTTTGATCCACCATGAACATCACATATGTGACTGAAGGCTATGGGAATGTTCAATAGAGTAGTAAAATCTTAGAGCTAAATAGGAGCTTAGAGACCATCATTCAGTATAATGAAATTTAAATGCTTAATATTACACTTTTATGTGAATATGTAAATACTTAAATGTCTCTTTAAAATCTATATAAGTTCAAAATTTTTCTACATTCGTTCATTCATTCACTTATGTGCACATCTGTATTATGCATATGCATGTAAAATACAAACAAGACAACAGTTACATTACAATCATATTTATAGTTGAAGAGTGGTAAGTAGACTGTGATGAGAAAACTCCTGTCTGTAGCTGGGCCAGGGCTTCTTTGAGACGAAGAGTCTCAGGGTGGAATTTGCTAGGTGGACAGGTAAAAATGGAGGAAGAGGACGATCAAGAAGGTACAGAGTGTACAAGGTGATACAGGGCAGATTTAGGACATAGCATTTCACATGGCAGGAGACGACTGACAGGAGATGAGGCAGGTTTTTGTGTAGATCAGATCAGCTGTTATTTATTGCTTACCAGTACAGGCTCTGCCCAGGAGGCTGGGGAAACAAAGATGAAGCTACAGTCCAGTGAGGGAGACAGACATGTGTATGTTATGCGGCAGATAAAAGGTAGGGGCAAGGTCTTTCTAGCAGGCAATGAGCTCAGCCTGGGGAAATAAGCCCTCCTAAAGAGTCTGGATTTTGTCCGATAGGCGTGGGTATCGGTGCGAGGCCTATTACGCACAGCCACATTCATCCAGAGACATGGTCTTCAGGAAGACTGAGGCAGAGGTGAGCTGGAGGCAGGTACAAGAGTTGAAGCAAGAGATCACAAGGGCGTGAACCGGGGTCGTGGCAGTGGGGGAGAGATGGGAGTTCAGGACTGAGAAATAGTTAGGAAGTAGGACGGTGAGACGACTTGAGGACGAATGAGAGGTCACAGAAAGACTGGAAGACACTTCCCAGACTTCTGGCTGGAGTAGCCAGGTGGACGACAGTGCCACTCACAGATGCAGAGCACAGAACAGTAGTCTGCACAGGCAGAGGGAACATAAAATCTGTCTGCTGTCTGAGGGACACAGAGGTACTTGGCTAGAAACTGGATATAGAAATTCAAGAGAATTCTAATCCATAGGCAACGATGTGAGGGTCAATAGAAAACTGAAGGTACCTGAAGCCACAGGCATGTAGGGAAAATGATACAGGGTAAGAAAGAGGTTCACTATAGGGAACTTGAGATACCTTTTTCTTTTCTTTTTTTAAATGTTTATTTATTTTTGAGAGAGAAAGGGAGACAGAGTGTGGGTGGGCAAAGGGCAGAGAGAGAGGCAAACACAAAATCCAAAGCAGGCTGCAGGCTCCAAACTGTCAGCACAGAGCCCAATGCGGGGCTTGAACCGATGAACCATGAGACAATGAAGTCGGATGCTTAACTGACTGAGCCACCCAGATGCCCCTGAAATACCTTTTTTAAAAAATAATAACTAAATAGATTAAATAAATGAAATACCTTTTTCAGGAAAGTCCGCTGGATGTGATTTTACATATGCAAACATATCAAGGTCCTTTGCAGCATACATATAGTCTTGACGTTTTAAAAGATAATATCCAATAAAGACAAAAGAAGTAACATATAGAAGCTGGCGATGTAAACCTGAAATTCAAACAATAAATTCCAAAGAAAGCAAAAATCTGTCAATATAAATATAAAATCACAGCTTTGCAGTTCAGATATATAATTTATTGTTATTGTTCTTTCTTCCACCATTCTTTTAAGAAAAAGGCTTTTCTACATGGCTCTTTTCCAAAAATACCCTTGACCCTGACATATCTTCCTAAAGAAATCTAGCAATTATGAAAGCCAACATTAAATCTACAAAAATAACATTTATTTATGCAAAACAAACTCAAGAGTTTTTAAATTTAGGTTTTATAAATTTCTTCATGGGAAAAGGTGGATTAAGTACAAAATCCTGAAGATCTAAACTAACTTGTATTCCTGGACCTGTTCAGGATGTGATGTGACAGAGATGAAGTCTTTTATAAATGCTCAGAAAGCAGCTTGGATTGTTTCCATATACCAATTTGTATTTGGATATTTACTGGTTACCAAAGCACCCAGCTACACCATCAATTCTCTTCTTACCTTCTAGTTTTGTATCAGGTGTATGATTACCTATTCAAAAACTAGATTTAAAAAATCATCCTATTATAAGGAGACTGGGGAGGATCAAATCATGTGATCTAGGGAAAGTCAAAATTTAAAGTCTGAAGGGGAGATGTAAAGGTCTGAACTTCATATACAGAAACATCTAACTGCAGGTTGGAGTTTCTAGCTATGCCCCAGAATTCTATGCCCAGCCCTCTTCTTCTTATCTCACGTATATTCCTTTGAAGAATTCTTTTATTCCTATAGTTTTACTTACTGTCCACGTTCTAGTGATCTGCAAGTATGTCTGACTCAGATACCCAAGATGAATAACAGATATATCCAAATGTTTGACAGGTATGTTCACCTGAATGCCCCCAAACGAACTTCCTTCCTTCCTATTCACCTCTTTTAAGACCATTCACCCAGCAAATCAAGTCCTGAGGAATCACAGTAATCATCCCTTTTTTTAAACCCTCTTCCCCCACATCCAGTCGCTGAGTCTTGTCAATTTTACATTGTATTTCCTTGCCTTGCTTCAGGAAGCTCAATCTCTCATTCACACTAACTGGTCTCCCTTTCATTTCATTTTTCATTCTGCACTTATTCCAGTCTGTAACATGTCACTAGAGGAATTTTAACTAAAATACAAACCTAGTTCGTCAGCCCCTTCTCCTTCAGTTATACCCAACAGGAGACCAAACTCCTAGATAACGACCTCCCAGGCCTTTCATGAGCCAACTCTTCCATCTTCATCTGACATTCCTGGATATGCACACTGTGCTCCAGCAATACTGGACTACTTTTATTTTTATGTATTTATTTTTTCAATTAATTTTTAGAGGCAGGGAGGGGCGGAGAAAGAGAATCCCAAACAAGTTCTTCACTATCAGCATAGAGCCTGATGTGGGCTCTAACTCCCCAACCATGAGATTGTGACCTGAGCAGAAATCAAGAGTCAGACGCTTAACTGACTGAGCCACCCAGGTGCCCCATTATACTGAACTACTTTTCTTTTTAATTTTATTTATTTTTGAGAAAGAGAGAGAGAGAGAGAGAGAGAGACAGAGTACAAGCAGAGAGAGAGGGAGACACAGAATCCAAAGCAGGCTCCAGGCTCTGAGCTATCAGTACAGAGTCCAAAGCAGGGCTTGAACCCATGAACTGTGAGAACATGACCTGAGCTGAAGTAGAATGCTCAACGGACTAAGCTACTCAGGTGCCCCAATACTGAATAACTTTTAATTCTTCATAACACCCACTGGTTATTTCTCTGCTCAGACACTCTCTGCCCCCATCCTTCAAGATTCAATTCAGACATCACTTCCGCTAAGAAGTCATCCCAGAACTTTCTTTAACAGGGTTAAAACAGGGTGAAGTCTTCTCTACTAATATGTAAGCTGATATATAAATTATTTCCATCTACTACCATGCAAAGCCTGGATAAATAGTCTTGGGAAAGTCAATTTACTACCTCTAAAACAAAGATGATACCTATCCTATCATTCTTGTGGCAGTATTATATAAACCAAAAGAAAATGTGTGTAAAAATATTTTGGAAAAATGTGTGAAACAATAAAAATGCAAAACACTACTACGACCTGGGATTGAACAGGGTTCAGGCTCTTTTGCATTCTCCCCACACCAAACAGCCATCACTCCCCCTAGTGGACCACCTGCAGTACAGCAAAGCAAAGCGTGCCGGGGGTCTGTGCGCCCCTGGACAACAGACATAAAGACCTAGACGATCCACGCTCGCGCACATCCCTCATAGAAAAAGATTCCCGGAATGTTTCAAATGGTGATGTTAGTATCCCAGCCCTTAAGGGCATGGTTTGGCCCCTCCCAAGTCCCCCTTTCCCTAACCTCTTCTCTTCCTCTCAGTGCTGGCCTCCTTCTCAACACAAGCGCAGCCCCTCCACGATCATTTTCTCTCTATTAAGTGAATCTAAACTTGGAAGCCATGATGCTCTTTGCAGAACACCAGTAACTACTGATACATTAAATTAGAAATCAATAAATATATTGGCTACATTTAGATACCAAATTACTATAAATTTAGGGCAGGTAAGTGGTAACTACCATCAGTGGTTTAGAACTTGAGATGGGAGAAAAGTTTAAGACAAAATTCTATTTAATAGTTTTCTTCTAACTTGAAAAAGATCTACAGGATATGATTTCATTTAAAGAATATTCTAACACTACCCACAGAATGCCAGATACTTTCCAGGGCTGTAGTTTAAAAACCCACTGTATCTTTCTCCTTCTCCACTCCTCTGTCACACCTGTTACCCAACATGCATAAACTTACACCATTTGGCCTTTTAAATGGTTATGCTTGTCTGATTTGTGAGTCTTTGGAGGGGAGGGACTATGTTTTAGACTTCCTTGTAGTCTACCTATATTTATTTATTCAATAAATACTTATTGAATACTACTATATGACAGTCATTAAACTAGACAAACACAATGTGCTTCAGTAAATGCTGCTGAGAACCATTTCAATAAAGTTCTCAAGACCTAGGAAACCCGGGAAACTCAGGAACTCTGACCCCTAGCCCCTAGATTAAGGGCTTTATACACCATCTCATCTAGTTCTCACAGCCAAACACAGGTAGATATTATCTCTATTTCATATGTAAGGACACTAAAGCTCACAGAGATAAGTAACTTCCCCAGAATGGAATGGCTAGTAGGATGGAGGTGGCGGCAAACCCCAGATCATGTGCTCTTGACCACTATGCTCTTCCTCTGGAACAGTATCTCTCCAATCTGTACTTCCTTTGTGCTCCCAAAGTGCCCTCTGCTCACCTACTTCTATGAAAACATATTAGCTGTCATGCCTAGACCCATAATGGACTGTTCACTTGTCTCTCTGGCTCGACTAGGAGCTCTTCAAGGGCAGGGATGGTATTCCTCACACCATATGCCCCGTATGTCTTCCTGGCACAGAAAGACATAAGTAAATGCTGAACAAATATATGGTAAACTGTTTGCATAAGAACAGCTAAGGAATAGAAACTTTGTCTAGCACCTTCTGTGAGCCAGGCATTTTATCTATAAATCTCACTTAGTTTTCACAAAAAATATGCAAAGATTAATTACTCTCATTTTATAGTTGAAGAAACTTTGCCTCTGAATGGCCCGACCAAGTGACTTGTCCAAGCTAACACAGATAGGAAAGAGTGGAGCAAGGACACTGAGTTTCAAAATGCAGCTCTGATAGGCAGATGTGCAGTGGGGATGAAAAGGGAGTAAACCTCATCTCCCCAGAGGCAGAAATAGACAAAGACCACTCCTTTTTGTGGAGGAGGGTCAGGTCTAAGGGAGATGGGATCTCAATACTATCTGAGCACCGGAAATGCTAAGATTTGGTGAGCTGAAAGCTGGCCTTCAGGCACGACAGACAGCTGGAGGTGGCAAAAAGGGGAACAAGTGAGGTGATTCCTGGTTTTCTGAACCACTCACTGTATTAGCTTTCTCCTTAACTGATCTCCTTGGCTCCAATCAGTGCTCTGCACTGAAAAAGTAAACCTTCCTTTTAAAACACAAGGTCTAGTGCCCCTGGGAAGCTCAGCTGGATAAGCATCGGACTCTTGATTTTGGCTCAGGTCATGTTCTCCAGGGTTCCTGATTTCGAGCCCCACGTTGAGGCTCTATGCTGACTGCCAGGGACCTGCTTGGGATTCTCTACCCTGCCCCGCCCCTCCTCCACTCATGTACACTTTCTCTCTCTCTCTAATAAATATTTAAAAGAAAAACAAAACAAAATACAAGGCCTGGGGGACCTGGCTGGCTCAGTTCATAGAGCATTCTGACTCTTGATGTCACAGTCATGAGTTCAAGCCCCACGCTGGCCATGGACCCTACTTAAAAACAAAACACAAGGCCTGCTTACTGCTTCTCTCCGCTCCCCATCCCCTAACAGCTCTCAAAAGATAAAAAGGTTCCTGTCTTCAACTGTAAAATGAGAGTAATTAATCTCTGCCATGATCTACCTAAATCTCCTATCCTTCTTACCCTTATTATCCAACTCTATACACTCAATCATCAAATTTTTCCCCATTCAGAGGCCCTTACCTCCATTTACTTCCACTAGCTTCTCATAGGCCTGAAAGACTCCTAGAATTTGATAAATCAAAGCTAAGTTCAAAGACATCTCTTCCAAAGCTTCCCTCCTCTTTCCCTTTGGAAATCCACTGCCCTTAGCACAGCTACCTTGTCAGCCATTATCTGACCGGAGACCACTGACACGCTACTAGAAAATACAGCCCATTGGTTTATCCTCTCCTACTCAAGGGGGTCCCTAGACCAGCAGCATCAGCAGTATCTGGGAGTTTGTTAACATGAGGCTTCTCCCCAGACCTGATAAATCAGAATCCACATTTTAAACGATCCCCGAGTTATTAGTATGTACAATTAGTTTGAGAAGCACTAGTTTCGAATATAGACTTCAGGCCTAAAAACAGGCTACTCAGGGACCCCTGGGTGGCTAAGTCAGTTAAGTGTCCGACTTTAGCTAAGGTCATGATCTTCCGGTTTGTGGGTTCGAGCCCGCAGGGAGCTCTGTGCTGACACCTCGGAGCCTGTTTCAGATTCTCTCTCAAAAATAAACAAACATTAAAAAAAAATGAAAACAAGACTACTTAACAACCATATTACCTTGGGCAAGCTGCGTTAATTCCCCCTAAAGCTCTATTTCCTCATTACGGATAATACCTTTCTATAAAGTATTTTGAGAATTTAACGCACGTAGTGTCAGTAGAGCATGGCACAAAGTGTACGCTCGTTCTCGCACACACCAAAGCGCGAACTGAGCCAGGACCTGGCAGTCCAGTCCTAGGTTCTCCACAAACTCACTGTGGGGCCTTGGGTTTCACTGTCCTCAGTTCTTAAATTCAAATAGCACTTTGGCCCTATCGGGTTCTGGAGCTCACGGGACACGAATGCCCCAGGGAGGCGAGGCGGGGCCTGTTAGGTGAACAGGCCCGGAAAAGCGAAAGCACCTTGAGCGGCTTATGGGGGGAACCAGCCCACAGCCCTGCGACCCCCTCTCCTCCCAGCCGATCTCGCCCGCGCAGCCCTCACCGGCAGTCATCACCGGCCTCCGCCGGATCGCGTTATCAATCAGGCCGGAGCAGTAGCCCAAGAAACCCATGTAGACGAGCCGCGGGTCGGTCAGCTTGGGCGGGGGGAGGCTCCGGGCCTCATCCGGCAGGAACTGTAAGGGCACTCGGCCCGGCCGTCCGCTCATCATGGTGATGCCGTTCCCAGTGGAGGCCTAGCCTCGGACCGCCAATTACAAAGAAAACCACCAGGACCACCGCCTCGGCCCAAGCCGCGAGCTTTCTCCTCCGTGAACCCGGCTGAAGGGCATGGCGCAGGGCGGTACGGCGCCCAAACGCTTCCCCGTACGCGCTGCTGCAGAGACCCCGCACAGAAGTTCCGGGTTTCTAAATGGTCCGCGCGGCTTGCGCTCTCGCCGGCGCTAATTCTGGCTGGTGGGGTTTCCCGGACTTGGCCCTGCGGGGTCTAGGGTACATCAAAGGAGCAGAACGGGAAGACTGGTAGATACTGCTTTTTCTCGCTCACCCCCCCCCCCGAATTGCCTCTCTCTCCCCCGCCCCTGAATACCCCATTCAGGCCGAATTTATGTTTGTATCCAACACCCACAAGTAGGCTTGATAGAGCGTTCTAAGAAACCTAATTAATCAAAATCTCATGAAAGTTAGCTTCATTTGCTGGATTTTCCGTTGTTCACAGGCACATCTTCCAAAGCCTAAAATTAAGGTCCAGCCAGCAACAAAGAATTCAGAGAACACCAGGATTGGATCATTTAGCCAAACTATTGAAATTCAGCTTGGGTGGCAGCACCCTAAAAATTTTCACCTCTGAGTCTTTAGGTCCATGCACGTGGCTGAAGGAAGAGGTGTTCCCTACAGGTATGAGGAAAGAAAGAAGGGATTTATAACATTATGCCAAGCACTCATCGAGTCTTTGCTTCCCTACCTCCAGTAATGAGGAGCTTCTACCTTTGAACAGCTCTCTTTCGAAAACCTTTCCGGATTTGAGTGACAATGTCTTCTTTTCGTCTTCATTCATTAGTGAGATCAACATTTTACCTAGATAAAGGCTAATTAAACCAGAGGTTAATGCAAAGGTATATGTATCAAACGTATTGAGCTCCAAAGTGCAAGAATTAAATATCAGTTAGGAATGATTAAATAGGGGCGCCTGGGTGGCTCAGTCGGTTGAGCGTCCCACTTGGGCTTGGGTCATGATCTCATGGTTTGTGGGTTCGGACCCCAGTCGGGCTCTGTGCTGACAGCTAGCTCAGAGCCTGGAGCCTGTTTCATATTCTGTATCTCCCTCTCTCTCTCTGACCCTCCCCTGTTCTCTCTCTCTCAGAAATAAACAAAACATTTTTTAAAAAGTGATTAAATAGGGACACCTGGGTGGCTCAGTTGGTTAAGCGTCTGATTTTGGCTCAGGTCATGATCTCATGGTTTTGTGAGTTGGAGCCCTACATTGGGCTCTGCGCTGACAGCTCAGAGCCTGGAGCCTGCTTCGGATTCTCTGTCTCCCTCTATCTCTGCCCCTCCCACACTCATACTGTCTCTCTCTCTCTCTCTCTCTCAAAAATAAACATTTAAAGAAAAATAATGATTAAATAAAGAGTGGACGTTTTGTGACTATAAAAAGCACTCCCAGATCTATAATATTTCAAGTTAGGATTTCCTTAGGTATCGTATGTATATTGGGAGTTTCCTGCAAGGCAGCAAATGTTTCAAAGTTTCACGCTCTTTGATCCAGTAATTACATCGCTGTAAATCAGTCTTACGGAAATAGAATAAAGCTATTTTACAATTAAAAAAAAAACCAAAACACCGTATTTATTTTTAAAACTACATCAAAAGAAATAAAACCACTAAAAATTTCCCATAGTAAGATTATGTAAATTTCAAATACTAGATGAACTCTTAGGCAAACACTTAAAAATATTTAAATGATATTTACACATTCTTCTTCCCCACATTCTTCTGAGTCCAATTTGGAACATGAGCAAATACCTGTATTTTACCACCCAGAATTAACAACCATTAATATTTTATCATATTTATTTTTAACTTTTTTTTTAAAGGAAGTGAAACACTATAAATAAAGCTGAAGTCCCTTCTCTCTTCTTCCCCAGAGAACCACTATCATGAGTTTAGTGTCTATATGTCCAATTCACTTTTTATATTTTTACATATATTTAGTACTGTGTTATGTGTGTTTCTTATTTTTTTTACCCAAATAGTATAATTTATTGTTCCTCTTTTCTCTCACTTTTATCATTCCCTGTAATGATTCATTTTTTTTAAAGTTTACTAATTTATTTTGAGAGAGAGAGTGAGAGTGCACAGGCAAGTGGGGCAGGGGCAGAGAGAGAAAGGGAGAGAATCCCAAGCTATCAGCACATAGCCTGACATGGGGCTTGCTCTCACTGACCAGAAGAACATGGTCAAAATCAAGAGTGGAACGCTTAACCAACTGAGCTACTCAGGCACCCCGATTCATTCCTTTTGGCTACTGTATAATATTCCATCATATAAATGTGTCACATTTAATTTATCCATTACCCTTTTGATGAATATTTAGATTGCTTTCAATTCCTTGAATGTCTATACTCTAAGCCTATACTCTAGTGTCCTGAGAAACTTGAATACAATTACTAGAACTAGGAGATGTACAATAATATATGCAGGAGTAGGGGCACCTGAGTGGCTCAGTCAGTTAAGTATCTGACTTTGGCTCAGGTCATGATCTCATGGTTCATGGGTTCAAGCCCTGCATCAGGGCAGCTCAGAGCCTAGAGCCTAGAGCCTGGTTCAGATTCTGTTTCTCCTTCTTTCTCTGCCCCTCCCCCACTCACATTCTCTCTCTGTCTCTCAAAAATGAATAAACATTACAATATTTTAAAAAAAGGAATATTGACAGGAGTAATAGCCATTTATAATACTCCCAAACTGGAAACATCCTAAATGTCTGTTAGGAAAATAATAGAAGGGGCTCCTGGGTGGCTCAGTTGGTTAAGCATCCAACTTCAGCTCAGGTCATGATCACACGATTTGTGAGTTTGAACCCTGCATCAGGCTCTCAACTCTCAGCACAGAGATCACTTCAGAACCTCTGTCCCCCTCTGTCTGCCCCTCCCCTGCTTATACTCTCTCTTACAAATAAAAACACTAAACAAACAAACAAAAAAAGAAAGGAGAGAACAGAAGGGGCACTTGGGTGGTTCAGTCGGTTAGGTGACTGACTCTTCATTTTGGCTCAGATCATGATCCCAGGGTTGTGGGA
This sequence comes from Hyaena hyaena, assembly GCF_003009895.1. Lineage (NCBI taxonomy): Eukaryota > Metazoa > Chordata > Mammalia > Carnivora > Hyaenidae > Hyaena > Hyaena hyaena. Next base: position 4,280,332 of record NW_024080665.1, read on the forward strand.
ACGAGCCCCAGATAGGGCTCCATGTTGAGCTTGGGGCCTTCTTGGGATTCTCTTTCTCCCTCTTTTTCTGCTCCTCTTACCCCCCAAATAAATAAACATTTTTTAAAAAAGAAATCTTTATTCTGTGATCATAAAGATATGACCCTATTTTTTCCCCAAGTTTTAATTTTTCATGTGTAAGTCTTTAATCCATTTGGATTTTCTTTTCGTGTTGAGTGTGTGGAATGTTACACATGAGAACTGGCCCAATACTATTTCTTAAATAGTTCATCATGTTCCCCCACCAATAATCGACTCCAATTCTATTATACATCATGCTATCAGAAATGCTAGAGTCTATTTATTTTTTAAAATTAAAAATCTCCAGCTTCATGATATTATTGTGCTGTAACATATAAATTAAAGGTATAAAATGTGATGATTTGATACATGTGTATATTGTGAAATGGTTACCACAAAACGGTTGGTTAGCAATGATAGTCTATTTCTGAACTCTATTTTGTTCTTCAAATTTCTTTGCCAATTACTGTACCTATGTCACATTATAGCTACAACTTTGTCTATTTTTACTTTTATATTTTAATTTTAGTTAACATACAGTGCAATATTGATTTCAGTGATTCATCACTTACATACAAAACCCAGTGCTCATCACAAATGTCCTCCTTAGTACCCATCACCCATGTAGCCCATGTCCCACCCATTTCACTGCATCAACCCAAGTTTGTTCTCTATCATTAAGAGTCTCTTGTGGTTTGTTTCCTTCTCTTCTCTTCCCCTACCCCATATGTTCATCTGTTTTGTTTCTTAAATTCCACATATGGGTGAAATCATATGGTATTTGTCTTTCTCTGATTGACTTATTTCATTTCACGTAATACATTGTAGCTCCATCCACATTCTTGCAAATGGCAAGATTTCTTTATTTTTGATGGCTGAGTAATATTCCATTGCATATATATACCAGATTGTCTTTACCCATTTATCAGTCGATGGGCATTGGGTTCTTGACATAGTTTGGTTATTGTTGATAATGCTGCTATAAACATCGGGGTGCATGTGCCCCTTTGAATCTATATTGATGTATCCTTTGGGTTAATATCCGATAGTGCAATTGCTGGATCATTAATAATGACAACTTTGTAATATTCTTTTATTTCTGGTAGGGCATGTCACCCACATTTTTTTTTTCAAAAGCTAGCTCCCATTAAATGTTCGTGGTTATTACTATTTGTACACCTCTATTCTTCCTCATTAAAAACAAATCACCTTGTCAAAATCTCACTGGGGGTACTGATTGGAACTGTAATGAACTTATAAACTAATGTAAGGAGAATTGACATATTTATAACGCTGAGCCTTCTCATGCATGGACATTGTATATATTTCTCCATTTATTCAAATTTTCTTTTTATATCCCTCATGAAAACATTATAATTTTCTCCATAAAACTATTATACATTTTTATTAGTTTGTCTCTAGGTATGTATAGTTTCTGTTGCCATTGGGAATGATAGCTTATATTTGATTTCCTTTTCTAAATGTTGATTAAGATATCGCTCTTATGTCCAGCATTTTGCTAAACTCTTACTAGTTCTAATAGTTTTCTACTTGATTCTGTTGGTTTCCTCACATCCTTGGTAACCCCTGCCTGTTGCCATTGCCAGCTTCGATTTTGCCAACCTATTGGTAGAAATATTATTTCATTATTGTTTTGTCATTCCTTGGTTATTGGTAAAGTTGGATCTCTTTTCATATTTATTGAAAATGAATATTTTGACCATTCAAAATATTGACCATTCCAGTTTCCTCTTCTGTGAATTAGTTGATTGTTTGTCTTTTAGTCATTTTTCTTTCAGATCATCTTTTTTACTGGCTGATTTGTAGCAATTCTACAGATACTCACAACACTGATGAAATTTACATTTTTATGTAGTCAGAATTATCCATTTCCCCCCTTTTTGATTGTGCTTTGTGTGTCTCATCTAAGAAATCTTGTTCACCGATGACAATGTTCTTCTGTTCTCACCTTCAATTAAATTACCCTAATGAGAATACCGATGTCCTCCATATTACCACACTCATTGATAATAATTTTACTCAACATCTCAGCAGCATTAGACACAGTTTCTCTCCATCCTTTCAATTAGCACTCTCTTCCTTTAGATTCCAGAACACCAGATACTCCTAATTTTTCTTTTGCTTCACTGGTTTCATTTTATCAGTTTCTGTTGATATCGCCTCTATTTCTTTTCAGCTTGCAAATGTTAGATTTCCTCAAGACTCATCCTGGGTCTTCTTCTCTTTACTATCTCTTCTCTTTCCTTAGGTGACATATCTACTTCCTTAGCCTTAATTATCATGTATATACTGATGACTCCAGTCATACCTACACATTCTGTATGTATTATCTCCACATAGATATTATATATCTGTAAGTCCATGTAAAAGAGTTTCAGATTATATTAATTTTCAATTTTACTAGATACCACCAAATTCCTCTATAAAAAGACTGATCTAATTTCCATTTCCATTCACAATATATGTGAAAGTAGCAATGTTTTCTATTGTGACACTTTAATTTTTGCCAATCTGATGATGGAAAATGGGAGCTCAATGATGTTTTAACTTGCATTTCCCTATTATCCAGTGAAAATAGTTATTTTCCATTTGGATTTCCTTCTGTTTGGTTGCTTGTTCATATACTTTATTTTCTTTAGAGTTTTTTTTTTTTAAGATTTTATTTTTAAGTAATCTCTTCATCCAACATGGGGCTTGAACCCACAACCCTGAGATCAAGATCCACAGTCTGCACCAACTGAGCCAGCCAGGTGCCCATAGAGTTGTCTTTTTTTTTTTTTTTTTTTTTTTTTTTTTTTTTTGGGGTGAGAGTGGGGGTGATTGAGGGTGAGTGAGAGGGAATGTGGGGGAGGGGGGNGGGCAGAGGGAGAGAGAATCTCAAGCAGGTTCCATGCTGTCAGTGTAGAGCCTGATGTAGGGCTTGATCTCACAAACCATGAGACCATGACCTGAGCTGAAATGAAGAGTGGGACGTTTAACAGACTGAGTCACCCAGGTGTTCTCTAGAACTGTCTTTTTAAAAATGATTTGTAGAAACTTCTTGTGTGAGATAATATGAATCCTTTGTTATATATAAAATACTCTTCCCTAATCTGTTGTTTGCCTTATAACTTTGTTTATAAGGCTAGAAGTCACAGAAGTTATAATTCTAATATAGTAAAATTTATCAGTTTATTATTTTTCTTTTTTTAAATCTACTTATTTATTTATTTATTTATTTATTTTTATGTGTTATTTGCTTTTGAGAGAGAGAGAAGGAGACAGCATGAGTGGTGGGTGGGGTTAGAGAGAGAGAGGGAGACACAGAATCTGAAACAGGCTCCAGGCTCAGCTAGCTGACAGCACAGCCCCGATGCGGGGCTTGAACCCACGAACCGTGAGATCGTGACCTTAACCGACTGAGCCACCCAAGAGCTCCAATCTATTTCTTTGTTTTAAAAAAATTTATGTTTATTTATTCTCTTGAGAGAGAGAGAGAGAGAGAAAGAGAGAGAGAGATGGAGTGCAAAAAGGAGAGGAGCAGAGAGAGGGAGACGCTCCAGGCTCTGAGCTGTCAGCACAGAGCCTGATGCGGGGCTCGAACTCACTGAGCTCATGACCTGAGCCAAAGTTGGATGCTTAAGCAACTGAGCCACCCAGGTGCCCCTAATATTCAACCAACTTTTAAATGCACATAGCTTTCAACTCAGAAACCACTTCTCGAAATTTAATCCTGTAACATGTGCAATCCTAGAACATGTGCAGAATGAAGTATCGATATTTATTGCAGTATTTACACTAGCATATATACTGGAAACAACTTAAAGGTCGATTAAGAGGTGACTTGTTAAATAAATTATGGTCGAGCTATACAATGGATACCTTAATGGACAGACATGAAAATGGCCCCCAATTATCTCTGCCTCCTGGTACTTGTGCCCAGTGTAATCTTCTCCCCTTCAGTGTGCGTGGGACATGTGACTTCCTTCTAATATACAGAACAGGGCAAAGGTGCAGGAGGTCACTTCCATGATTACATCACAAAGCATATGTCTGTCTTGCTAGCAGACTCTCTCCCTTGCTGACTTTGATGTCGGCTGCTCTGTTGTGAGTTACCTTATGGGGAGGCTTACGCAGCAAATAGCTGAGGGTCGCCTGCACCCAACAGTCGGCAAGAAACTGAGGCCATCAGTTCAACAATCCACTGCATTCTGCCAACATCTGTGTGGGTATGAAAACAGATCTGTCCCTAGTCAAACCCTGAGATGAGAACATAGCTCCAAGGTGTCACTAGAGCCTGTGAGAGACCCCAAAGCAGAGGACCAGAGAAGCTGGGCCTGGATTCCTGACCTACAATTTTGAGATAAGAGATGTGCTTGTTTTCAGCCACAGAGTTTATTATGCAGTGAGAGATAACTGATACAGATATTATGCATCTATTAAAAGCATGCTGCAATTTTATATACACTGATAATGGAATGAACTCCAAAATATATTAAGGAAGAAAAAAACAAGGTCATAACAGTGTGTGTAATGGTATTGTTTGTGCATATATAGACACTTGCCTATGCATAGAATATGTCTGGTATCTCTAGAATGATATAAGATATTGATAGCAATGGTTGCCCTGTTGGTAGGGAAACTGGGTGGCTATGGACTTCTTGAATTTTGATCCATGTACATGAACAAGCAATTCAGAAAGTTTTAAGCCCTTTTATTCTCATTGTACTCAAAATAAAATTTAATTTCTTACAATGGCCTAAGAGACCCTGCATGAGTTGGGCCTTGCCTACCTCTCCACCTTCAGCCCATGCCGCTCTTTTCTGGCTTTCAGGACTGTCCAGTCACTAGAATATAAATTCCTCGAAGGCAGGAATATGTCTCTGTTTACTTTTGATCTCTAGCACCTAGTATAGTACAAAATACTCAGTAGGAATCCAGTGAATATTTTTGTAATTTTTAAAAAGTTTTATTTTGAGAGAGAGAACAAAAACAAGCATACACATGCGTGGGGGAGGAGCAGAGAGAGAGGGAGAGAGAATTGCAAGCAGCCTCCTCACTGCCCACCTAGAGCCCAGTGCAGGACTCGATCTCACCAACTGTGAGATCATGATCTGAGTTGAAGTCAAGATTTGGATGCTTAACCGACTAAACCACCCAGGCGCTCCAGTGAATTTTTTTTTGAGGGAATAATAATAAATTTGATTTCAAAAGTCTTAGGGAGGGTAAAAGAGGTAATGCCTCGTTTTGTTGGCACTCAACAAAAGAGGACACAATATGGGATTTTCCCTTTGTGTATCACTTGAAAGGCTGTCATAAATGGGAATAGAACCCCATTATGTATTCCTCCAGAGACTGACTAGTAAAAGTCAGAGAAAGAAAAAGATTAATTCAGCATTAAATACCCTAAGAAACACGGGAGGGGCTGTTTTATGAAGTGCTGAACACTTCCACAATGACCATTTGCTGTCAGGAAAACTTAAAAATGTGCCCTGAGTGATCTTCTGAGAGCCTTTCTAGGGTTCTAGCGTTCTGTGATTCTGTACATTAAGTGTATTTCGGGTCCTGTCCTTTTCAAAGGAAATAGGCATTTTTTTTTTAAAATATTTTTTTATAGTTTACTTATTTTGAGAGAGAAGAGTGAGCATGAGTGGGGGAGGGGCAGAGAGAGGGAGGGAGAGAGAATCCCAAGCAGGCGCCACACTGTCAGCGTGGAGCCCAATATGGGGCTCAGACTCACGAACCATGAGATCATGACCTGAGCCAAAGTCAGACACTTAACTAACCGAGCCACCCAGGTGCCCCTATTGTTTTTATTTCTGACTCTTGGGACCAAAGCAAAAAGATTGGTACATTATCAATCTTTCTATTAAACAGGAATACTGAATATGGGACTTCATTGGGAGATACTAATGGCTGTACTGATTGAAGATTTTGAGGTTTATAAGTCTGTTCTAATCTCAGCTGCCATTATTAGCACAATAGCCTGTCTCTTTGGAACACAAGAGAGCATGGGATAGAGGGGTCAAAAGCTTTGCTTTTGACCACAATCATGATGGAAATGTAATTTCATCAAACTGCTCGAGTAGTTTTTCAAAGGCCATATTTTATTGGCATGCTTTCCTGCTCCATTAACTGCAAACAGTCACATAGACTATACGTAGGGGGCAGTTCTCTGACACTGAAGTCCTTCCTTCAGCAGGAGTAGCTTCAGGTCAGGTTATTAACAAGGACACCATACCAGTTTCAGGCTGGAAAGGCAGTGCATTTTCCTGGTAGCTCCCTGCCGGTTCTGGCTCTTCCCCCCCTGCCTGGGTAAAGATACTGGGACCAATAGTACAAGACCCTCCCATCTTTCTTTTCCTTTATCTTGTTAAGCCTTGGCACACTGCATACAAATTAAACAGCAGGTAAAAAAGGAGTGATTTATATATCCTATTAAAATTAAAAAAATTTTTAAGAATGTTTTATTTATTTCTGAGAGAGAGAGACAGCGTGAGCAGGGGAGGGTCAGATAGAGAGGGAGATACAGAATCTGAAACAGGCTCCAGGCTCTGAGCTAGCTGTCAGCACAGAGCCCAACGTGGGGCTCAAACCCATGAACCGTGAGATCATGACCTGAGTCGAAGTCGGACACTTAACCGACTGAGCCACCCGGGCGCCCCATCCTATTTAAATTTTGATAGTAACCTTAGCATGTTCTAGACTTAATTCAAAACATTTTGAAACAGCACTTCCGTTTATTTAGGAACTGCTGAAATCTAGGAATTTGTTGTTGAAAACCGGCCTCATCTTGCAAAGTTTACATATATGAATACATAGTACTTGGGAGAGTCCTGGCCACAGGCAGGAGTGTGGGTTCTAGTCTGTGTGGCACCAACAAGATATTCCTGTCTCTGGAGCAATGTATCACCTGGTAACATAAGAAGTTGAATTGCTTTGTTTTTTAATGTTTATTTATTTTGAGAGAGACGAGAGAGAGAGAGAGCACAAGCAGAGGGAAGGGCAGAGAGAGAGGAGAGAGAATCCCAAGCAGGCTCCATGCTGTGAGGACACCAACATGGGGCTCAATCAATCCCATGGACCATGAGATCATGACCTGAGCCAAAATCAAGAGTTGGAGACTCAACGAACTGAGCTACCTAGATGCCCCTTGAGGTTGAGTTGATTTAAAGAAACTGTATTTGGGCTTTGAACTCTTTGGTCAAACATAAATTTATGCGAAACCTAATATATGAAATAGATGAAAACATATTTGCTTTGGTGGAAGACGGTACAGAGCCCAGAGCCTCTGAGGCAACTCTCAGGAACATTCCAGGCTCTCCAGAATATTCTGGAAATCTCTGTACCACATAAGCTCTTCCAGTTCTGACATCGCAGAAAAATCTACAAAGTACAATTAAATTTGGCCTTGTTGATATGCATCCAAATTCAATGCCTAATTTCTTTTTCTTTCTTTTCTTTCTTTCTCTCTTTCTTTTGCTTGCACATCAGTTGGCCCAGATGTGAACTACACTGAGTCTCTTGCATTAATGCTGGTATTAGTAAACACTTAGATTTTAATCATGGCTCGTGTGCTATCCTTCACTCATTCAACTGTGCCAAAAACTGGGGCTATTAAGACAAGTGTGATCTCTGCTCTCAAGCTGCTAGCACGTCCTGGGGGAAAGAGATAAACACGTTAATAGTAGATGTAGACTCTCCAGCATGGGAGCACACACATGGTGAGGGTACTCAGTTCTGGGGGATGGGGAGAGAAGGTTGAGGCAGAGGAAAGGATTCATAAAAATATCAAGTGATATTTATTGAGCATTCATGTGGCAGGCTGCAGTCTAAATCTTTTGTGATCATTTTAGAGACAAGGGCATTGAGGCAAAGGATGGCTAAATAACTTGGCTACAGATAAAAAAAATGATGGAGGCAGGATTTAAAATCAGGCCGTGTGACACCAGGGTCCCTACTTTTTTTTTTTTTAATATTTTTAAAATTTATTTCTAGGAGAGAGAGAGAGAGAGAGAGAGAGAGAGACATCGTGAGCAGGGGAGGGTCAGAGAGAGAGGGAGATACAGACTCTGAAATAGGCTCCAGGCTCTGAGCTGGCAGTCAGCACAGAACCCGACGTGGGGCCCGAACCCACGAACCGCGAGGTCATGACCTAAGCGAAAGTCGGACGCTTAACCAACTAAGCCACCCAGGCGCCCCCAGGGTCCCTACTCTTACTCACTACACCTTACTACCTGCATATTCATACATAGGGTAGCGGTTAAGTTTAATCTTGACGAAGTTTGATTATCAGATGACAGGGTAGGAAAGTCAGCCAGGAGAGAGGAAGCAGAGTGGATGAAAGGAGGGAGAGGCACAAAGCAGCAGGGCACACTGGCAGTTTGCAGCTGTTAGGACAGCTGGAACGTGAAGTGCGAAGGGGACTGTGGTGAGGAAAATAGGCCAGAGGGGCTATGCTTCTCTCCCCCTTTGGCAAAATCCCCATCTTTCTCTCTGCAATGAGACTCAAAAGAAGTCTCGGAAAGTTGAGTGGATTTAAGGGGTGGGATAGCTGGATTAGCAGCCCAGGATGCCATTGATTTGGGCTCTGATCTTCTTAAAGGATAAGGGGTAAATAAAATGTGTGAAAGGTCCTGGTGTTTGCTAGATAAACGGTTGGCTGAATTTGAATGTGCAGCAGATATTAGGCAAACTGGGGTCCTGGATAAAAAGGGTGTATAAAGGACTCTTCTAGAAGAGAGAAGACAAAGCCAAGCTGTAAAAACCACTTAAGTCTGTTCATATGATGAAAGTTTAAGAAGTGGCAGACTTATCAAAACCACAGAGTTTGCTGTTAGAATAAATGAACTGTACAAGATGTCCTTAAGTCAGTGCAAGCATAGATGTGGTTTACAGCCTTTGCTGACAGGCCAATCCAGTTCATTAAATATTCCCCCCTGGCTTTGTGAGTATTGTCATTGTCTAATTTCAATGGAAAAAACAAAAACCACCACCACCAAACACCATCTCCTGGAACAAGGTGTACAGAATGGAGACAGAACACCATCTGCTCGTGTGCACACACCAGTAGGAAAAAAGAGGAGTGGATAATGATCCAGAACATTCTTGTTCAGAAATACAAAATGGCATTTTATTTCTGTTTCCCTTAGCACATGATTCTAATTATGCTTTATAGCCTGACAATGGTCATCGTAGGCTACAAATAATCAAGCTGTTGGTAGACTCCCTGCTTGCTGTGAGCAAGCACACCGGTCTGAATATCTCAGACGCCTTGAACAGGGCAAGGCAAGATTTGTTTCAAATGTGCTTCATTGCTTATGGAGGGTAAGTGGCTTCTCACCATGGTGACAATCATGTTGCTAGGCCGGGAAAGGCCCAGTTGAGAAGAATGGTCTTCCAAACAACTACTGAAATGAATGGTTCGTGCCACCAGCAACTTTCTTCAAGTTCTGATTAATTTCCCACGAAATAATTGCTTGGAATACATCCAAGCAGTTTCTTTATTCATTGTTTCTTTGTCTTGCCGGAAGGAGGGTCAGTTAACACTGAAACATACAGCTTGAACCAAGCATATGTGATGCCTGCTGCACAATACACTGAGGTCAGTAACAAAGGGATAAAGGGGTACTTCAGCTTCCAGGAGGTGAAAGGGAATACAAATTCACAGAAGACTTCCAGAGGCCCCAAGCCAAGGAGGTAGAAAGTTTCCAACCAATTAAAGAGAGGTTTTTCTTTTCTGAAGACAAAAGGAGAGAAAAGTCTCATTTTAAACAAGTCATCTTGGTTTAGCAAACATTTCTCAGCTGAAGCTTCCCACCTGCACGCACTGTCCTGATGTGAATGGCAGCCAAAGCCATAGTCAAAAGAGTGCATTCGATTTCACATTTAGAAAAAAATGGATAATGATATACCATTGCATTAGCTCAACAATCCAAATTTACCCAATCGTCATCTACCTACGCGGTCACCTCGGATGAAGCTGCTGAGAACGAGCTATGCACCTGGGAGAGGAGAGGGAGCTGGATGCTGCGACACTGATGTAAGAGTATGCTACACAATATGGTTTTCAGGATGCTTTTGTTTTGGTAAAATAACACACAACTTGCTACTTAACCATTTTTAGGTATGCCATTCAGTACCAGTGAGCGCACCGACAGTGCTGTCCTCCGTCACCACTACCCACTTCCAAACCATTTTCAGCAACCCAACAGAATCTCTGCAGACATCAAGCAATAATCACTCTCCATGCCTCCTCCTGCGCCCCTACTCTGTAACCTCTAACGTACTTTCTATCTCTATGAATTTGCCTATTCTACAGCAGTTATACAGTATTTGTCCTTTTGTACCTGGCTTAGTTCACTTAGCCTAAGTTTTCAAGGTTCATCCACGTTGTAGCACACGTCAGAACCTCCTTCCTCTTTCTGGGTGATCAGTACTCCAGTGTAGGTACACACCACCTTAGCCCTTCATTTACTGATGGACACTTGGGCCTGTTCCCACCTTTTGGCTACAGTGAGTAAAGCTGCATTGGACACTGGTGTACAAATATCTGTTTGAGTCCCTGTTTTCAGTTCCTTTGGGTATACGCTAAGAGTAGAACTGCTAGGTCATACGGTGAGAGCTGAGCTGTAATATAATTAAGTATATGAAGGGTATGGACATAATCGGATATGAATCATAAAGAAGCTTTAAAAACTACATGGATAACATTATATTAAGTTTAGAATAGAAAAAATTCCACCCATAATTCTATAACAAGAATTTTTACATATATATATCTATATTTTATTTATTTATTTATTTATTTATTTATTTATTTATTTCTGAGAGAGAGAGGCAGCATGAACAGGGGCGGGTCACAGAAAGAGATACAGAACCCAAAGCAGGCTCCAGGCTCTGAGCTAGCTGTCAGCACAGAGCCCGATGCGGACCTGAACCGATGAACCGTGAGATCATGACCTGAGCCAAAGTCAGACGCTTAACCGACTGAGCCACCCAGGTGTCCCTACATATATTTACTAAAATTTTTTTTGAAATTTATTTTTTTATTTTGAGAGACAGAGAGAGCAAGCAGGGGAGGGGGTAGAGGGGGAGGGAGAGGGAGGGGGAGAGAGAGAGAGAGAGAGAGAGAGAGAGAGAGAGAGAGAGAGAGAGAGAGAATCCCAAGCAGATTCTGCACTGTCAGTGTGGAGCCCGATGTGGTGCTTGAACCCACGAACCATGAGATCATGAGCTGAAACCAAGAGTCAGATACTTAACTGACTGAGCCACCCAGGCACCCCTACATATATTTTAGCTTTATGCATCTATATTTATGTGGTTTTACTCATAATGCATATTTTACAATCCAATACTTAGTTTTCATATAAGGTTTTAATTTAAGCTAGGTAGTGCCTCCTCAAATAGTCCTTCAATTAAAGACATGAATTATGTTGTCATGACAGAGTAATGGGATCATGGGTAATCTGTCCCCAAAAAAATTCTGTCAGCTTTTTGGGCTCAGGTCATGATTTCATGGTTTGCAAGTTTGAGCCCTGCATTGGGCTTTCTGCTGTTTGTGTGGAGCCTGCTTCAGATCCTCTGTCCCCCTCTATTTCTGTACCTCCCTTGCTTGCACACTCTGTCTCTCTCTCAAAAATAAACATTTAAGAAAGTATTCTTAAAAGGCTTAACTAACCATTTAGGAACAAACATTTCACACGAGCAAACAATTTTAAATGTACTCTTCTGGATTACCTGAACAGAGTCTTCAGTGAGGAAATACTATAGATGGTAAATAGTAGCATGAGTAAGATTTTAATGGGAAGTTCTGTTAAAAGAATAAAAAATAAATACAGGTGATAATTCAGTTGATAAGTGAAAGATATATGATACTCAAGGCAATATAATAAGCACACCGACACAACTATATAGTGCTAGCAATATTTTTTGAGCTTAACTATGCATCTTTGTGACATTTAAAGATACTGAGGATTAGGGACAATTAGAGGGGTTATTAAGAGCATGGGGGAGCTCTTTCCTTCCAAGAGATTTTAAGGCTATTTAAATGAGATATATTGATCTCTAGGCCCTGATAAAAAGGGCCTAGCAATCAAATATCTCTAAAATAAAAAGCCGTTTACCTGGTGCAGTGAAGAGCAGAGGGAAGAGGGAATAATGTCCTGTTGTGGTCAGAATCAGAAAAATTGAAGCATCTCCTGCTTTTCCCACAGACAGAAGGCTAAAAATAAAAGTTCTTATAATAATTCCTTAAAACAACTGAAACACACTTGCAGACAGCTTGAATAAACAGCATCGATTATTGTTTCTAGAACTGGCTTAAGCAGAAGCTAATATACTGATCTTTGCTACAAATCCAATTTAATTGAGAACATTAATTTGGTGGGAAAATTTAAGCAATTGGTAGAAGAATGTACCACACTGAATTGGGCAGTAATCAGAAAGAGTCTTGCTTCCCTGAGTAACTCCCTTCCCCACAGAAAGGGATATGGTAGGACTGGGAGCTGTCTAGCAGTGGTAGCCAGGGAGACAGGGCTTGGGAGGTTAATTTCCATCCTGGAGCTCTTCTCTTGGGCAGTGCCCTGGGCCTGATGGTGCTTAGTAGGATTGCTAATTAAAGATATTAGAAGTTTTGCTCTATTTCTTAATTTGGAAACTCTAAGTTGCTGAATGAATCCAGATAAGCCATATACTGACATGACAAATTTGCTTTAGCTCCCTTCAGAGCTTAATGATTTCTCTCAGGATCTAAGAAAAATCTCAAGGAAAAAAAGGTTAATTCTAATATCATTATCTATCGGGTTTTAATTATACGTAAAACGGACACCACTACTGCATTTAATTTTTTTTTTTTTTAGCATGGTACAGTGAAAAGAACATAGGAACCAACATCATAACATTCAGGTTTAAGTCCTAACTGTGCTACCTGTTAGCTGTGTGGCTTTGGATAAGTCACTTAAACTCTCTGAGCCCCAGTTTCTGTAGCCGTTAAAGCAGGGGATGGTATCCACTTATCCTAATTACCTTAAAGGTTGCTGTGAGGCTCAAAAGAAAAAAAATGCAAAAACAAAAAAAACACCAAACCCTTTTTCTCCCTGACAAAAAACACCCTGACAATAGTTCTGCAAAATGTTGGGTGCTGTACAAATAATAAATTTTACCCTATAACGGACTCAATCATTACTCTAACAACAGTTAACAAGAAACCATGGAATCTTATTTTCACCGATGCGATGACACCAAAGCCTATGCTTTTCTATACCATGCTGCCATTCAATATCCAGCTCTAACAGCCTTGTATCATGATTCTTAATTGCTCTACTACCCTTAACAAAAAACTGCAGTGACTATGCATGCAATTTCACAGGCCCAGCAATCCCAAGTTAAGCATCCCTGTCCGGCCCTAGTATAAACCTGTTCCTGTACATCTTTGCCTTTGCCTACACCACTGAACGTGTCAAATGGAAAACAACAGGGTTTTTACGAAATCTGCCACAAATCCCAGCTGACTAAGTCATGTGCTTACCTCATCGGAAGAACTGCGAGGAGTATGGCTTTTTCATGGACGTGCCATCCAAACAGGAAGGAGCTCAAGGCACAAAGAATTAGACATCGCAGAAAGCCTCTGGGCCCTTGGGGTTTAAACCAAAGACAGAAAACAGAGGGCTAGAAACAACAGGCAAAGATAAAACTTCAGTATCATTCAAAATAAGCTTTACAGAAACAATGTTCAGGCGGATACAATTTATATCATCTCTGCACCCAGTACATCTTAGACTACTCTCCCTTACACTGGGCTAATTCATCACTTTGTGAACATTCCACCAGAAGTTCAAAAAAACTACTCAGGGGGCACCTGGGTGGCTCAGTCAGTTAAGTGTCTGACTCTTGATTTCAGCTCAGGTCATGATCTCATGGTTGTGAAATCAAGCCCCATGTCGGGCCCTGTGCTCACAGCGCAGAGACTGCTAGGGAATTCTCTTTCTCCCTCTGCCCCTCCCTGGCTTGTGCACACTCTCTCTGAAAAAAAAAAAATAAACAAAAATAGGGGCACCTGGGTGACTCAGTCGGTTAAGCGTCCAACTTCAGATCAGATCAGATCTCACGGTTTGTGGGTTCGAGTCCCACATCAGGCTCTGTGCTGACAGCTCAGAGCCTGGAGCCTGTTTCGGATTCACTCCCCCACTCATACTCTGTCTCTCTCTGTCTCAAAAATAAACTATAAAAAATAATAAAACAAAAAACCAAAAGAAAAGAAGGCTTTTGGAAATACACACTTAATTTATTAATATTAATTCTGTTCAGGGCGCCTGGGTGGCTCAGTCAGTTGAGCACTTTACTCTTGATTCTGGCTCAGGTCACGATCTTGTGGTTTCATGACTCTGAGCCCCGCGCTGGGCTTTGTGCATGGGGACTGCTTGGGATTCTCTGTCTCCCTCTCTCCACCCCTCCCCTGCACATGGTCTCTCTGTCTCTCTCAAAGTAAATAAACAAACTTAAAAAATTAATTCTGTTCATCAGAATTAATAATGAATGATAAAATTAAGTTCTAGCATATCCAGTATAACCCTCCGTCACATCTTCAGAATTAGTGAATTAGTAGATACTGAACATATCAGGTCAAACTACAAAAGTTCAAAAACATTTTGAGGCTAATAATAAATTAGATTTTACCATATTAATAAATACATACCTAGCTCTGTGGGCTGGATTGCAATTTATAATAAAACCATGGCCATCCATAGACAGCTTATGAGGCTGACATTTTAGAAAGTTTTAGTCAGTTAGAACACGGGAACAAGTAGGCCAGCAGAGCTTAATTACCCATCAGCACTGCCAATTAAGCAGGGTCAGGTGTCTTACTAGGCTGGAACATTTAGAAACCAAAATTAAAGCTGAGTGTAATTAAAGTAGGATTGAGTTATTTATATTGAATGCCATTAAAATTATATCATGAAATTGAGGGCATCATGATCACTAACAAGTAAGAACAGCTATGAATGAAGCCTCTAACAGCATCCAAGACATGTTAGATTCAACGTTTGATGCTCAAACGTTGTCTCATCAAGACAAAATATCCACGCAGTCCAGGCAACTTTGGGTTTTTGACCAGTTAGCCATGGATGAAAACAACAACAGAAGCCTGGATGTTTCACTATATTTTCCTCCTTCTCCACAGTGCAGTTCTTGGCCCCTCCTCTCTGGACTTTTCTTTCTTCTTCATCAGATTGTGAACAGATGGTCTAACAGCCACAGCAAGGATTTCTCTCACAGAGGTTTTACTAGTCATCTTTCCTTAAGGTGTTCATAGTTACTCTCAGAATTGCTATGAAACACCTCAGTCTGCAGCAGGACGGCAGCCATGGTATCAGTTCTATAGTTGGAAATAACCTGAAAGATGAAATTAACTAGCCACACAAAAGAAAAGCCAACAAAACTCAAGAAATGAGTACCGTGGGTGAATTCTTACCAATATGGCAATCAGGGTGCAGATGAGGGTGGCCAAGGGAGTCACTGAGGGAAGGACTGTGTGTTGGAACTGCTGAACCAAACCACTTGTCATTGAGGCCTTGGGAATTTTGTTGGGATCAAGTAGTTTCAATTCCAAACCTACAGAAAAGTAGATATTTTGTTTTACTTTAATCAATATTTTGCCAACCAACTCCTTGAGAAAAAACAATCTACTAAATCTTATTGCTGCTTCAAGGTCTAGCTGTATTAACTCAACTCTGTACTATTCTACCTAAAGTACCTCTGATCTTGAGACTATAGGATGCAAAGCAGCTTTTTGCATTGGAACAGGGAATTCATGCAAACAGCATGAACATCAATCTGCTCTCACCTCTAAAATGAAGCAGGCTTTTAAAATGCAAGCATGACCATATCACACCCCAGCTTGGAACCCTTCATCGCCTACAGAGTACAGTCATATCCCCAAGCGTGGCATAGACTGTCTTCTATGATCTAGTCCCTTCCTCTCCAACCTCATCTCCTCTGCCTGATTCCATGTGGCTTGGCCACAATGAATTGACATAGCACTCTCTTGACACTTGTCCCCTTAGTTTAGAATGGCCTAATCACTTCTCTAATTTAACTCCTAACTCACTCCCTCATCTGAGAAAGCTTTTAAATAAAAAAGTAGAGCTGATTTTCTTGTGGGCTAGATACACACATGTGGACCTTGTACATGTCTCTATCTAGTGCTCACTTCTCTGCCCTGTATCTGTTTATGCACTCATTTCCTCCACTATATTGGATTTCTTAAAGGCAGAAATGATGATTAATCCACTTTTATCCCCAGCACATAAATATTCAAGGAATACTTATTAGATGAAACAACTCTAAGGATGATGATGGAAATCCCACCCCAAATAAGCTAGTAGGACAGCCAAGGACAGTCTGAGCATGGCCCTAATACTGGTAAAAATGAGTGAAATGTGAGAAGGTGTACACTACCAAAATATTTAGTATTCATTAACCTCTTTCCATTTCTCTTTAGTCTGATGAGTCTCTCTTAAAGCTACGGCCACTGACCAAGACATCTTTTTCTTTAAATTAAAAATTTTTAATGTTTTTATTTATTTCTGAGAGAGAGAGGCAGTGTGAGCAGGGGAGGGTCAGAGAGAGAGGGAGACACAGAATCAGAAGCAGGCTCCAGGCTCTGAGCTAGCTGTCAGCACAGAGCCCGACACGGGGCTCGAACTCATGCATTGTGAGATCATAACCTGAGCTGAAGTTGGACACTTAACCGACTGAGCCACCCAGGTGCCCCTGACCAAGACATCTATGAGGACACAGATCTGTAAGGTAATGTACAGCTTAGTTTCCTCACTCAGATAAGGAAAGTGGCCTTTATATCTCATACCATGCTGGTTATTTAAGGTTTCTGAAATATAAATGTTAACAAATTCATTTTAAGAGTCCTTGGACATCAAGGCTGGATTCACAGTTGGTGAGGGATAATACCAAATTATAATTTCTTGTAAGTATGCACCAGAACAGTAATAGCAGTTACTTGTGCCAAGAGCCTTATAGCCATTATTTTCAGACCCGTGAGGCACAGTGTGATGTATAACTTGTCCAAAGTCATACAAGTGACAGGCAGTAGAATTAAACCCAGGTCTGTCTGGCTCCAAAGTCCCTGCTACTAAAAACAACCCAGCATGTCTTTATTATTACATGTTTCTTACAACATGGTGCCTTCATACAGTCACTTACATTATCCTCTTATTAGAGTCACTGGAAGAATCATGTGACTTGATCAATGCCACACAGTCACTGTTTATGCAGGTGGGCCTCCAACCAAATCCTGAGAGTCTAGATCAGGACTTGGCACGCTCTAGCCTGAGAACCAAATCCCCAGCCCGTGACTTATTTTTGCACAGCATGAAGCTATGAAGAGTTTTTATATTTTTCAAGGTTGTAAAACAAACAAAAACATCTTATGGGATCTGCCAAGCCTAAACTATTTACTCTCTGGCCCATTTTAAGATAAAGCTTAGTGACCTTTCTCTTAATCTTACCATTTCCCAGCAAGTGAGGCTAGATTCACAAACTACTGTGAGTTATTCCAGAGTGAATTATTTTCAGTAAAACCATCTTAAGATATACATTATTTTTTTTTTATCACAACCTAAACTTAAAAGCCTAGCCAAGGTTTCCCATTTCTTTTCATCTCATGCACGGCTATCGTTTTCCTTACTGACAGAACACCTAGAGTTACAGCTTACACGTTCTTCTTTCCTTCCGCACATATTTAAGTTTAGAAGCAGGGTTAACTGCTGAATAACATTTTGCCCAAGGCAAAAATTACCTTTTAAAAATGTCTAAATATTCTATTTTTTTCCATCCTCGTTGAAAAAAGGATCAACCTCATTGCCACAAATGGCTTTTATAAGGAATAGTCTGTTTACTGCACTGAAGCCTTAGTCCCTAGAACTGCTCCCCTGTTGATTCTGCAAGCTGAAACACACAGTCAGACAACAAACAGTTCAGCCACATTCAAAACACAAAGCAGGATTTTCCATCTCTCAGTGTGACTCGGCCTTTCCAAATCCATTGTCTAAGTAAGAAGGCTGGTTACTATACCGATGACGGAGAGCACTTTGTCCAAAGCATTGTACAAAGCCCAGAAGTTTGGAGCCCAATATGCATGGCAGAGACCCCTCTTGAAAGGGAAGAGTCGGGACAAGACTTGAGGCAGTTGGTTCTGTAGAAAAGAGATTAAACAGTGACCAATCTTTTCGAAATGCAAAAAGAGAAGGAACCATCTGTGACATGGTGTGTAGAAAGTTCCAGTCCTTGTTCCTTCGAGTTGTTGTGTGATCTTGAGCAGTTCACAGAACCTCCTCTCATCTAACCTTCTTGTCTGCTGAGTGGGACAAGATACGCTGAATACCAGTCCAGTACTGTTATAAGTATAATAAGGGAAGAACTTACAAGGTACAAAGGAAGATACAGAGTATGGCTTATCTAAGTCTAGTGAAGACTAGGAAACCCCAGAGTGAGGGAAAAAGGGGAAGATGAAAAATATTTATCGAACATCTATACTATGCTAGGCACTTTGCATGTTTCTTGTCAGTGAATGACCATGCAACACCATTAATACTGATTTTGGAGTTACAAATAAATTATCGCAAGTTGGCAAATTAGCAAATAAGGAAATTTGCGAACAATGATCATCAATTCTGTGTGTGTGTGTGTGTGTTTGTGAGAGATATAATTAAACACATAAACACACAGGTACGTATTTGAATATGAACCAAAATGTCTGAAAGAACACCATCCTGTCTTTGGGGAGTCCTACTGGGGAAGAATAAGAAAAAGTAGAGTTGCTTCTTTTATACATTCTTGGTTTTATTATTTTTTTTCTAAATAACAACAGCAGCAACAAGAAAAGTGTACTACTTAAAAAAATAAGACTTACCAAGGCTAGGAAGGGACCCAGTGAAAGAGCAGAAACTAAAAAGACGACCAGTCCTAGAGAAATAACACGGACAAAGCTGAAACTGTTCCAACGGATGGACCCATCTGCAGAAAACGGACATTACCATTACTCGGAACATGGAAAACTGTACCTTATACAATGTGCTAAAGCCAGAAGTATCCCCTGACAGTACACTAACCTTCACGATGTGACAAGAGCACAGAGAAGTCAGAATGGTCAAGGGTTTATAGGATCAATAAATGAGAGGCATCTGCTGTGCCTCATAAAATCCTCTCATGAAGCAAGCTACCAAGTCAAGGAAAAAGAAAATAAAGGTTTCGTTATTATCACTAAAACTTGCCTGGTTTATTTGCAGTGAAACAGTAAGACCGCAGCAGGTATATACCGTAAGCTGGTGCGACATAGAGGTAGATGTGCTTGAAGTGTAGAAGAACAGTGAAGAGAAATGCTCCTTCCATATGCCTTTTCTAGGAGATTTAAAAGGGAAATATCACTTTAAAATTCAGGGTAAACTAAATGTAGTAATGCAGTATCCTGGTTGGATCCTGGAACAGAAAAATAACATTAGTGGGAAAACTGGGGAAATCTGAGTGCGGTACCAATGTTGGTTTTTTGGTCTTTTTTGTTTTTTAGGTTTTAATTTTAATTCCAGTTAGTTAACCATACAGTGTTACGCTGGATTTAGGTGTACGATAGTGTTTTTCAGTCTTGATGAAAGAATGAACTATGGAAGTGGCACAATTATGTAAGATGGTGACATGAGGGGAAAATGGGTGAGGGGCAAAGGAACTCTCTGTACTATCTTTGTAACTTTTCTGTACACCTAAAACTATTTTTAAAAATTAAGTTTACTAAAAAATAAAAAATCCCTGGAGACTGGTTGCATAATAATGTGAATATACTTAAACAATGCTGGACTGTACACTAAAAAATGGTTAAGATAGTAAATTCTATGTATATTTCAACACAATTTAAAAACACATATTTTAAAATATATATTCTGGCATGCTTAATGAATGAACTATTACATCTGGGATATGTTTCAGAATAATCCAGGGCGCCTGGGTGGTTCCGTCAGTTAAGCATCCGACTTCGGCTCAGGTCAGATCTCACGGTTGGTGGGTTCGAGCCCCGCATCAGGCTCTGTGCTGAAAACTCAGAACCAGGAGTCTGTTTCAGATTCTGCGTCTCCCCCCTCTCTGCCCTTCCCCTGGTCATGCTCTGTCTCTGTCTCAAAAATAAAAAAAAATAAACTATGTTTCAGAATAATCCTGTGTGTGTGCACGTGCGTAGATCACTGTGCTGTTTTCTCTACTTTTGTATATGATTTTAATTTGCTATAATAAAAAGTTTTTAAATTTCAGACAAATATTCTACATGTAATATAAAGAGAAAACAGGCAAGTGGTTCTAGTTAGTTTTTTTTTTTAATTTTTTTTAATGTTTTTACTTATTTCTAGGAGAGAAAGAGAGAGAGAGACAGCGTGAGCAGGGGAGGGTCAGAGAGAGAGGGAGTCACAGACTGAAACAGGCTCCAGGCTCTGAGCTGGCTGTTAGCACAGAGCCCGACGCGGGGCTCAAACCCACGAACCGCGAGTTCATGACCTAAGCGGAAGTTGGACGCTTAACCGACTAAGCCACCCAGGTGCCCCAGTTTTAGTTAGTTTTTATACTGAGCCTAGTTCATTACTGCAACAAATATTTATTCAATACTAAGCTTGATGCTAAGGTATAGGACACATTATCATAAGAACACACTCCGATTCTCCTTAAAGATCTGAAGCCCAGAGAATTCAATCACCCTCACCCCCTTACAGTTTTACAACAGCTGGAGTTGATCTCCAGGGAGGACCTGGGGATGAGAGTATGAAAGAATACACATGATGCTATCTACCAAAGAGGCACTTAAATCTGGTATTACAGATCGGGTAACGTAGTACTATCAGGCTGAAGGCACCAGTACAGTACTTGATCCTAACAAGCTACCTACAAGAACTAAAGGTATTCTGATTTAAAACACATTTAAAAAAAATCCCCAAGTTGACTACAGCTAAATAAATCTGAATTCTACCTACCTCACAGGAATTTTGGGATCAAATGAGATAATGTTCCTGCGGTTCAGCAAGGAAGCCACCAAAGGCACCAGGAAAGGCCAGATTCCTTCTCTCACTGTCTCATCAGGGTGTGTTCTAGAATAGATGAGTGAGGAATAATAAGGAAAAATAATGGGTTCCTTCCAGATCTCTGGTCACCATTTTTCAATTTAAGATTCAGAAGTCTAGCTGGGTCTATAGCTAAACTTTATTTGTTCAACAATCATTCACTGAATGCCAATTATGCTCTATACGCTATGTGGCTTTTTATGGTTAAAAGACAAAAACTTATCCAGATATTTATAGTTGACAAAGAACTTTAAAGCAGATTATCAAATTTGACCTTTCCAAAGTCCCTGTGAGGTAGGGAGCCCCCATTTTACAAATAATATAACAAGGGCTACATTTCATTTTATGGATGTAAAAACTGAAGCTGAGGGAGTTAATTGGCTTGCTTTGGGTTACTGGTTCCCAAACCTGACTGTGAATCAAAATTCCCTATAAATTCCTAAACCCCGTGCTAAGGATTCTGATCCAGTATACAGAGAGGTGGCCCAAAAATCCGAACTTCTGACTTCTTCCTCTATAAAGAGGAGGAAAATAGTGACAATAATTTCATAGAATAGTTGTGAGGTTTACTCAATAAGATATTATACATAATGTACCTAACTCAAAGTAGCCAACGCACCTGTGTGAGCCCTGTGTGAGTCATACAGTTTATTAGGATCAGTCAGGATTCCAACTCAGTCTTCTGATTCCAAATTCCATACTTTCCATTACACTATGCTATATACTTCTGACGGTGAAACCCCACCATCAGTTATCATGTAAAAACTGGAGATTTCATTCCTAGGTAAATGATTCCAATCAAATACAGCAACTCAAGTTTACTTCAGGCCTGCCATCCTCTAACAAGTTTCTAGAGTCTATGCGTAAAAGGAAGGAAATTATTGTCAAAAGAGAAGATGGGATTTATGAGAAATACTCAATAAAAGTATACTGCTTGACAATTCAAAACTGTTCATCAAAGAAGTCTACCCATCACCCACTATATTGTTGCCTTTCAAAGCTTAAAGTCGGACTTGAGGGGGAAAATCTAATCATCCTATTTGTATTTACCTGAAATAATCGTGCAATGGAGAGTAGCATTAATCCAAATAAAAAACCATTGTACTGGAAATGAATATCTGGACTTAGGTTAAGGAAAGACAACAGAGGATATTAAATTTAAATTGAACTATGCCAGCAGATTGAGTATAAAAATGCAAAAGCTTTCCTAGCAGGTAAACTAAAGACAAAAATATTTCTCCCAGTTGGAACTTCTCATAAATGTGCTTTCTATAAAGAGAGACAAATCTCAGACAAACTCTAATTAAAATGTATATAGTGCCAATGATTATATAGGAGATTAAAAAAATTATGTTTAAGAAGAAAACCAGGAAACTTTCCCATGTTTTTTCTACCTTTTAAAGACCCAGCAGCTACAGGGCAGGGAGTTTCTTGGTTTTGTGTTTTGAATTACGGATGAGAAAGGAACATACCTAACAGCTACTGAAGGCCCCTGGCATGCAGCAACCCCTTGCTTACAGTATATATACACAATCTTAGTAAACCTCACAACAAACCCGTGAGGACATCAGCTCAGAGCCATTAATCTACACGTGGCATAAAGCTACTCCAATGCCATAGCTAAGAGCTGAGTCCAGGTCCCACTTGAACCAAAGTCTGGGTGTTTTCCTCACATGTCTACCTTTATGAAAATTGTAAAATATTAGGCTCTTATCATTAAGGTTTCAATTTTATTTAAACCTTTTGGATTTAAGAACTTTGCCTGTTAATATGTGGTAATCTAAGATGGCAGAAGAGCACGAAGGTCTATCTGGTCCCATACGTAACACTGATATAGACTCTTTCCAAGACAAGGTATTTAGAATAATGTGTTATAAAACTATGTAAGATATACGTATTTGATTAATCTAAAGATAGTTAACGAATCCCAGTATATTGCTTTACTGGTGGTTTAACTGGTTCTTGAAGATCACCACAAGCTTTTCAGAAACAAAGTGCTCTTAAAATCAGTGTCTGGAACAGTTGGAGAACCCACAAAAACCATAGTTTTGGGGACCCACTGACCCACACACACCCATTTTCAAAAGTAGCTCACATTTCAGAATTACCACTGAAGAAATAATTAATCTTATTCTTAGTATATATCAGAGTAAGTAAGGAAATAGTGCAGACAATGTCAAGGATACGGTCCACAATTAGCAACCCGAAGTTCCACAGCAGTAACACTGAGAGAATAAATTTTGGCTTCTCTGTAAGTTCTTTACCTGCTTTTTGCCCATCAATGCATTTACAGCACCTACAGTAAACACCAGGAAGGAAGCAGAAAGAGCTTTTATCTTCATGAGAACATCACAATACTTCTAGAGAGTACACTCTGATACACTCAGACACATTTTATTAGCTGTTCCTGATAAATTGTCCATGATGTTCTTGACTGCTTAAAAAGGTGACCGCAGAAACAAATACCTCAGGGTCAGTTCCACATCTTTCTCAGCTATGCTGATCTGAAACAAAGTCTTCATTAAGTAAAATGAAAGATAAACAGCCACCATAAACTCAAAGGGAAGGATTTTGAAAATTGAGAGGGCACACACTATTTAAGTGTAAAAAAATGCAGACCATACCTGAAACTAACATAACAATGTAACATTGTATATCAACTATACTAAAAAAAAGTCCAGACCAGAATGATATGCTCCTCTAAATTATAATATCATACCAGCCAAATTAAAAATAGAGCTATGAGGGTCGCGTGGGTGGTTCAGTTAGTTAACTGTCCAACTCTTGATTTTGGCTCTGGTTATAACTGACCTCACAGTTTGTGGGTTTGAGCCCTGTGTTGAGCTCTGTGCTGACAGCAAAGAGCCTGCTTGGGATTCAAACTCTCCCTCTCCCTCTGCCCTCCCCTACTTGGTCTCTCTTTCTCTCTCAAAAATAAGTAAACATTTGAAAAAAATTTGAGCCGGGGCACCTGGGTGGCTCAGTTGGTTAAGTGTCTGATGTTGGCTCAGGTCATGATCTTACAGCTCATGAGTTTGAGCCCCATGTTGGGCTCTGTGCTGACAGCTCAGAGTCTGGAGCCTGCTTCAGATTCTGTGTGTGTGTGTGTGTGTGTGTCTCTCTCTCTCCCCCTTCCCTGCTCGTGCTTCCAAAAATAAACATTAAAAATAAATAAATAAATCATATCAGACCTAACATCCTCTTAAAAAAAAAAAAAATAAAGCCACGAACTCAGCTCCTGACTGTCCAAATTTCAGAAAGATTTATTAAAAATTTATTAAAAATGTGTATCATTTAAAGGTCAAGATCTATTATTAAGTGACAATAGCAGATGACAAAAAATTATGATGCTATTTTTATTTTATAAAAATTATATTCAGGCACAGAAAAGAGGCTGAAATAATATACACCAAAATGGTGACAGTGAAAGCTGTAAGTGGAGGAGTTGGGTCACTTTTACTTTGTGTACATGTGTGGTTTTCTGTTTTCCAAAATTTTGATGAAGATGTATAATCCTATAAAAAGGATTTTAAAAAATATGAGTATTGGCAAATCCCAAAAACAGAAATCTAAGCCAAAAAAAATAGACAATAAAGATGCAATTAAAGAGGGATTAGCAAAAGGTGTTCTGCTTTTTCTCTCTGGAGCCTGTTTTCTCATCAACGAGGACAGTAACCTTACAGGGTAATTGAAAAATTTAAGTAAGTTACTCTCTACACTTCATTTTTCTTTTTTTAATATAACTTATTGTCAAATTGGCTAACATAGAGCGTGTAAAGTGTGCTCTTGGTTTTGGGGGTAGATTCCCGTGGTTCATTGCTATACTTTGTGCCTGATTCTGGGAATTGGCACATAGATCTCAACAATTTATATCTTATTTAACTGCTCCCTCTACACTGCAGGTGGAAATGAATTCTATTCCCTCCCCTTTCTGCCTATTACCTTCTCTGGAAGCTTCAATTCAAACATTTTGAATTTAAAGGAGTATATCACAAATCACCCTCTTCTTCAACTCTTGGTAGGTCATAAACAGATTGAAAGTTAAGGTGCCAAGTGGGAATGACTCCTTCAGAATTAGCAGGGGTTAAAATATTGCCAAGGGGGGAGCGGCTGGGTGGCTCAGTTGGTTAAGCGTCCAACTTTGGCTCAGGTCACGATCTCACGGTTCATGGGTTCGAGCCCGGCATCAGGCTCTGTGCTGACAGCTCAGAGCCTGGAGCCTGTCTTCAGATTCTGTGTCTCCCTCTTTCTCTGACCCCCCTCCCCTGCTCATGCTGTCTCTCTCTCTCTCTCTCAAAAATAAAAACATTAAAAAAAAATATTGCCAAGGGACTCTTTCCTAAATGGGGTAGGGGTTCAGTGTGGAGGGCCTCACAAATAGAAATGAACCATTTGTGACAAGGGTCATGAAGGGACATAGTTAGTGGTCTTTCACATCATACCAGCATGCTTAATTACATATCGGGACAGAATAAGAACCAACATTAACAAAGAATTTACTACTTGGAAGTCACTCTGCAAGACACTGTATGTATGTGTATTCAACTTAATTTATAAGTAAAATATGCAAAGCATAAAAATATAAACTATAAGCATAACTTAAAATTAGTGAAGAGTCCAGGGTGCCTGAGTGGCTCAGTTGGTTAAGTGTCAAACTTTGGCTCAGGTCATGATCTCATGGCTTGTGTGCCGAGAGCTCAGAGTCTGGAGCCTGCTTTGGATTCTTTGTCTCCCTCTCTTTCTGCCCCTCCCCAGCTTGCACTGTTTCTCTAAAATGAATAAACATTAAAAAAAAATTTTTTTTAAGTTAGTGAAGAGTCTTCATGAAGGTAAGAGTCCAGAAACAATAACTAAAAGCACTCAGCAAGGTTTCCTGAGTTTACTATAATGGACACCCCACTGGTGGTCCACACAACGAATATGTGTACATGAGTGTGTGTGCTGTATGTATGTGTGTGTGTATCCTAAAGAAAAGGGTAGGTCACAGAAGCCTCTGGGGTCTGGCTACAAGGAAGAGAAGCAAAGCATATGGAGCTGTTCTGAGCAGGAGAAATGGTCATGGAACTGTGCTACTTCTCAGGACACTCAAAATCTCTCATTCTACCCCTGCCATGTAGTCCCACCTTATTCCATTGTCTTTCACAAGATTTAGCTAGACTGCCTAGTGTAATTACTCATTGTACAGTTTAAAACACAGCAACAAAGTTTGGGACTGTTCTAGCATTTGCCGTTATATGAACTTTGTTTCCCCCAAATGATGAACCAGTTAATACTACTTAATACTACATTATGTCCTCGACACCTTCTACACAAAATGACATTCTTAGACTTACTCGTGGACAGCATACACAAAGAGTGCATCTGTAAGGATGACAGAAAATCTCTGGAAAAGTAAGGTTCTTGCACTGAAGTAGTTCAGGTTACGGACATTCAGCATCTCTTGATCAAAATATTTGGCAACATGTGACAGGGCATACTCAAACCATGCAAAAAAAGGGGGATAATCCAAGGTCCATTCTGAAGTTGCCTGTAAAAATTGAAAAAAGAACATATCCTAAATAACTGAATCAACAAAGTGCATGTAAAGACTGAAAATCCTCATTCTCTAGTCTTTAAAAAAGCAAACGAAATAAAATTGCATTCAAAATATGACCTAGGGGCGCCTGGCTGGCTCAGTTGGAAGAGTGTGTGACTCTTGATTTTGGACTCATGAGTTCAAGTCCGAAAATGAGTACAGAGACTACTAAAAAAAAAATGACTAAATTACAGAGTAATTCTTACGAAAGACTGAGAAGACCACCAAAATCTGGCTCCTAAGTTATTTAATATGGTCTTCAATTTTCCTTAAATACAATTAACTACATTTCAAACAATTTAATAAAACTTGCAGTAATGAACTTGGTTCTGACATGGTGCTATTCATCTAAGTAAAAAAGGGAGCTATAGTATAACAAATGATTCACTAGCTTGGGTTCAGTTTCTGTCTCAGAGACTCAATTTCTATTTGTAAAATGAGGTATTGTGAGGGTTGACAGAATACATATGAAACAGTTATAAATGACAAAATACAACACAAATGCTATTTATTTTTTGTTCCAATAGGTTATCAGATACTGAGGTTAAGAGAGCAAAACCCACTCCTCACCATTTGTGTATTCTGAAACTTTAGTGTCTGATATATTAAGTGAAATAATCATTAGTTAAATGAATGATCAATCACTAATGAGTAAATGAAAATACAGATCATATGAAATAGTGTATGAAATATATAACTTCAAGATATTATGTTTTGTTAGATTACTCCAAGTCTCCGTTTCCTCACCCAAACAACAGGGATGGTAGAACCTACCTAATGGGTTATTGCATTAAATTTTAAATATCCATATCAAATATTATTTATATAGTATTGAACCAGAAACAAAGTAAATATTATTTATTGTTTAAAAAATTATTACTATTACCAGAGGATGTCCCTAAAACTAAACCCAGACTTTGTACCTCTAAGAGCTCAGATGGTAATAATAATTTCCCTACTCTGTATATCTGTTGCTCTTTTCAATGGGATACTCCTTTCCTTCTGGAATTGCACTGAGGGTTCACTGGGTACTAACTGGGTGCTCATAGGGACTACTATTTAGGATTGCTCTGTGATATGAGGTGAGAAAGACTCTGACAAACTACTTGTTAGCTCTTTGTTCATGGTAAGGATAAGTGTCAACTTTGGGTCCAGATAAGAAGTAGCCTGTTTACTCCCCCTACAGGTACTAACATGTAGAAGCCTCAGGTCTGAGGCAAACCCAGAGGCTCTCGTCTCCATCTATGAATACACCCATTACGTTCTCCTCTATGAAAAGTTCCTTTCCTAATCCCAAGTTTCCAATGTGGAGTGTAAACAAGATGAGCTATTAAACTGGAGAAAGAAAAATTAGAAATTCTATTTTTTAATCTCATCCTGTTTAATTTTTACTTGAAATTGTGTATTAATAAGGCAGTACTTTTATAATTTATAAACAAACTCACATGGAGTAGTAAATGATCAAAATGTTTTCTTGCAGGTCGCCTGGGTGGCTCAGTTGGTTAAGCGTCTGACTCTTGATTTCAGCTCAGCTCATGATCTCACAGTTTGTGAGTTGGAGACCCGCACTGAGATCCCACTGCTTGGACTCTTTCTTTCCCCCTCTACCCCTCCCTTGTGTGTGCTCTCTGTCTCTCAAAATAAATAAATAAACTTAAAAAAGATGTTTTCTTGCTAGGGTATAGATATTTAAAAAACAAGAAATTTTTTAGAAATTTATTTTTAAATTAATTTAAATTTTTAGAAATTATTGCTCCATGTAATTCCAAGAAAGTCAACATCAACTTAGACTTTATTAACTCCCAGCTGCAGTTTCTATGTCAGAGTTCACACTACCCTGAAAGAGCCATTTACTCTACAGAAGTGTAAAAGGTTTTTTCCTACTTATCGACACACTTGTTACTTTAAATAAAAGGGGGACTAGGAAAAGCATTGAAAAAAACTGGGAGGGAGAGGTGCTGCCTGGGAGATTGCCATTTTTCCAAAACAAAGTGTCCCTATTCTCAATCCAATACCACTCAGAGGCTCTCTACATGCTGCTCCTATTTCCCACACAAAGACTTTCCAAATCTAGCTCAGAAGGTTCTCTTGACCTCAAGGATTTCCATCTGGGGCCATTTTCTTACCTCAACAGCTTCTGGGAAGCCAGTTAAGCTATTAGCTATCATTTTCTCCTAAGTAAACAGTTCCATCACTTAAAATACTTGGCAGAGGTGGAACTAAAATCTGGGTCGTCCGACTCCAAATCCATTAGCTCAGTAAGCTATAGACAGCAAGATGGCGTCACTCATGTCAAGCAGTGTGGTAAGCAGCCAAGGGCGTTGCACCTAAGACCAGATATCATGAAACCAGCACAGGCTGACAACTCTTAGAACTGATAACCAGCAGAACCAGAAGAAGCCTGCAAAGACCCATTGAGCCTTTCAGTGTATTCAACGTCTGGAGAGTCTGGCAGTTTGCTGCAAAAGTCCTCCCTTTTTAAAGGAGCTTAATCAGTCTTGGGTCTTTGCAGGCTTCTTCTGGTTCTGCTGGTTATCAATTCTAGGGAGTTGTCAGCCTGTGCTGGTTTCATGATATCTGGCGTTAGGTGCAACGCCCTTGGCTGCTTACCATACTGCTTGACATGACTGACTCTATCTTGCTCTCAACAAGAGCTATTTCTTCAAATATAGAAACATCCAACTTCAGGGTGCCTGGGTGGCTCAGTTGGTTAATCATCTGACTCTTGATTTTGACTCAGGTCATGATCTCAAGGTTTGTGAGTCTGAGCCCCATGCTGGGCTCTTCACTGAAAGCACTGAAGCCTGCTTGGAATTCTCTTTCTCCCTTTCTCTCTGCCCCTCTCCCACTCATGTTCTCTATCTCTCAAAATAAACAAACTTTAAAGAAAAAAAAAGAAACAACCAACTTCTTCCTATGAAGATTCGAAATAACTGTGTTCATTCCACAAGTATTTACTGCGGGTCTCTTTGGTGTCTTTCCCAACCAGTCGACCAATCAATTTAAGCTGAAGCCAGAGCAGAAAGGCAGGTTAGAAGTCACAGTTAGGTAGTCCACTGCTCACATGTCTACTCTCCTTACCATGGCAGAGAGACTCTTCCAGACCTGACCTCATGTGCCTCTCCAGCCCTATTTCCTACTATGAGGCTCTTCTCTCATACAGTCAAGCCTTGCCCATAAATGAGTTTTGCTCCTTGTTGGCTCTTGTGGTTATTTTTGAGGAGAGCAGTAAGAACAAAGAAGTATACCATTACTAGAATGCTTTGTTTTCTTTAGTAAGCTCTGTGCCCAATGTGGGGCTTGAACTCACAACCCTGAAATCAAGAAGTGGTGAAGGTTATAGGAATAAATGAGAGAGAACATCCAGAAAGAATTACAGAATTGAAATTCTGTACCACGAAGAGAACCCTAGAGAGTACCAGCTGTTTAAAGGGTGTACAGAGGAGGAAGAGTTAACAAAGGAGACAAAGAAGGAATGGTGGGAGACAAAAGGAAGAAAGGGGGCTGCCTTTTAATTTACATTCTAAGCGTCATGATATGAATAATTTTAACTATTAATAACCCTTAATAATGTTTACTAAGCACTTCTGTTCCAAGCACTGTGCTATTTTTTTTTTTTAATTTTTTTTTTTTAATGTTTTTTATTTTTATTTCTAGGAGGGAGAGAGAGACAGACAGCGTGAGCAGGGGAGGGTCAGAGAGACAGGGAGTCACAGACTGAAACAGGCTCCAGGCTCTGAGCTGGCAGTCAGCACAGAGCCCGTCGCGGGGCCTGAACCCACGAACCGTGAGATCATGACCTAAGCGAAAGTCGGACGCTTAACCGACTAAGCCACCCAGGCGCCCCGNGAGCTGGCAGTCAGCACAGAGCCCGACGCGGGGCTCGAACCCACGAACCGCGAGATCATGACCTAAGCGAAAGTCGGACGCTTAACCGACTAAGCCACCCAGGCGCCCCTGTGCTAACTATTATAAGCATTATATTCATTTCACTCTAATACATATTATCACTTAATAGTTAGGGATGTTGAGGCTTTGAGAGGTCAAGCAGTTTGCTCATGGTCACTTAGCATGGGCATTAGGTGGCAGAGCGGAAAGTCACAAAGAGGTGGTCTGGAACCACAGCCCAAGCTCTTGACCACTAGGCCACACAAAATGTCTTCTAATGTATATGCATACATGCAAACTGAAATACTTTATACTAAAGTAATTACTTAAAGATCCTGAGCACTCCTATCAAATACTTATGTTATTGTGTGAGGAGGAACTTGGTTCCTTAGGTTAATTGTTCTTAAGCTTTTTTGGTACAAAGGACTATTCTGATCTGACAACAAATAAACACAAAAAGCAACAATGAATTAAGAGAAAACTTTACAGATTGTCTAAAAAAACCTCCTTGCAGCAGAGTGCTATTTTTGATCAAGACACTTCTGAATTGATGTCAGTTTTTCATGGAATATCATATGCAACTTAGTAATTCATACCAGAAATAAAAATATATAGTTTTTATACATAATAGAAGAGAATGGTTTCTATATTACCAGAGGCTTATATATCACATTTGATTATTCCATTTTTTTCATAAATACTGGGGACAGAGAGGATCTTAGAAATAATTCATTCCAAATCTTTATGTGTCAGATGAGAAACTAAGTCTCAGAGAAATGAAATATATTTTCTATGTTGTCACAGAGCCAGGTCTGGAATCTAATTTTTCCTCTTTTCCAATTCCAAATTCTTTCAAAGGGGGTGTGGCAAATATTATAATTTCTAATTTGTTTGGGAAACTCATTTTGAAGTACAGGGATTCCCTAATAGTGCCAGAGACAGAACTTAGGGAAAAGCACAATTCTTTTAATCTTTTAATAAAGATTAATTAGAGCTGTAATCACACAGAAAACTTTTAATATCAGTAACACTTATATGATTTCACACACCTTTGTAAAAGACAAGCCACCCAAAAAGTGAAAATTAAAACTTACCTCATAATACCACTGTGATACTGGCAAACTGTGAGTGATAGCAAGCCAGTTTCGGTGTACTTCAAAATCCGTGGAATGGCTACTCAAAATAATCAGATGAGAAAAATGAGATTTTTTTCACATTTATCAATTTCACATTTCTAAAATTATGCTTTTAAATGGACCAACATGCCACAGCTCATGATCCTATAAAAACATAAGCAGGCATTACATAATCCTGAAACACCTCACTTATCTGAAGTCCAGGCCTCCTTCTGGAAAAGTTGGGGATCTACAAGTAAGTGAAAAGGTTCTTGGGAGTTATCTAAAGGGCTGACCAAAAGCCCATACTCTTTTTTAAGGGAGGACATCTGGCTACTGGTCAGAGGTAACTTACTCTCATTCACAAGAATTCTAACAATATTCATTATCTGCAAAATGCTTCACACACCAGCTAGATCTTCAAGGATGAGTAGGAGTTCAGCAGACTGAAAAGGTAGGAAAAGGCCCCTGATTTGCCTTTCCCATGTCTCCTAATTCTTCACTATGTATAAATATAGTCAAGAATCTCCCCTGCAGGGAAAGAAACATTTTCTCTTCTACCCTTCTAATTTCTGTAGCTGGTCTAAGAATTAAACTGACATAAGACAGATTAACAGGAGGGGGGGAAAAGCCAGTTTTAATAATATATGTATATATGGGAGCCCAAAAAGATATGAGAAAGACATAAGGCTTAGACAGTGGCCAAATGATTAAGGTTTATATGCCACCCTGAACTGAGGACAGGGATAGGGGCCTGGGGCTTCAAATGGGGGGGGGGGAGGCAATTCAAGTGAGATGATGTTTGTTGCACAAAGGTTGCCCTGCCAGCAGATAAGTCTCTCAGGTGGAAAAGTGATCTCTGGTAACAGTTCTCTTTCTGGTACAGGCCTCCTTTCTCACGTAAATTTTCCTTATGAAAAGGAAAAACTTACAAATCTTATAAAAGGGGTAATTTCTACTGTTTTCAGAGCTTCTCCTGTCTACAGTTCCTCCAAATAATCAGCCCCAAATAACCTTTATGCCAAAGAGATAATTTTGGGGTGGCATTCTGTGCCTTTCTCCCCTCTTTAGAATTTTTCCCCCCATTTGTCTACTGCTGTATTTCCCTTCTACATCTTGAACATCACCTGATATACAGAAGGGCTCAACACGTTCCTGCTGAGTTAACCACTCATCAAAGTCAACGAGTTCCACAGCAAAACCTGATTAACACTTCGCAATGTTTTATACAACGTCCTCTTTTTATGCAACTTATTCTACTCTCAGCGATCTTATTCATTCTTATTGCTTCCAATATTAACAGTATAATGATGACTTCCAAACCACAGTACAAGCTTGATCTCTTTCCTGAGTTCTAAAGACAGACATACCCAAATTCCTGGTGACAATGTCCCCTTAATATCCTACGTATTCCTCAAAATCACAATTCAAAATTTATCTCGTGACCTAGCATTTTAAAGTATATTCAGTACTCAACAGAAATAGATTTACATGTTTATCAAAAGACATGTACTAGGCATGTCTTCAGGCCTCCAATTACATGTCAACTCCTGAGACTTTCTTGACACCCAATCTAAGTAAGCCTAAGTTAGTTCTCTTATAGAATACCATTCTTTTCTTTATAATACTTTCTAAAAAATGGATTCATCTGTTTAATATAGGGATATAACATTGTGTCAATACTAGGCATCATAAAATGTAAACACAATTACTGTCATCAACCTGGAAATACCTTTAAGGATTGAAAGTGCTTTGTTTAGTTACTATTTGCATATAGTGCAGAGAAAGGTCTTCATGTTATTAGCACTATATACATAAGAGGTCCAAATTACAAGAGAGACAGATAAAATTTGAGTTCTTTAAACATCTGTTAAACTAAGTTTTGTAGTAATAGCCAGGTTTATCTTCTTTCACTAACCATATTCCCTGTTCAACACATCATAACAAGAGCACAGTGAAGTGAATGATGAAATAAAAGAATTCTGATACACTAGAAAACAGTGCTCAGTTATTCATACGTTCTATTTATATGACTAAACATTTGATCATACAGTATCTTCCCACAGGATTACTAATTTCCTTCATAACACTTAACACAAGTGTAGTTGTGTAATCACATATTTACGTTGATTTGTGTCTAGAACTGTCCTCCCCTGTAGTGCTTAGCCCAGTACCTGGTATATAAAAAGCGGTTAACAAACACTTTATTGACTATATTTACATTTATCCTGTAACACTGTGATCCTTCCCTCTCACACCCCAGGGTTTTATAGTTTGAGAAACAGAACATTAACTACAACTATATACATTCTTAATCCTGGACTAAGAGCATTATTCAAAGTAACAACTCTGAAGTAACCAATGCAAGAAACATCACTTTATATACACAGATCTACAGTTAAAAAAAAAAAAAAAAGAATTCCCTTTCACTCTGAGTTGAAAGGAATTTCTTACATTTTATTTTTATCTTTTTTTTAATGTTTTTTTTTTTTTAATTTATTTCAGAGAGAGAGAGAGACAGTGTGAACAGCGGAGGGTCAGAGAGAGAGGCAAACACAGAATCTGAAGACAGACTCTGAGCTGGCTGTTAGCACAGAGCTCGAGGAGGGGCTCGAACTCACGGACCGTGAGATCATGACCTGAGCTGAAGTCAGATGCTTAGCCGACTGAGCCACCCACGTGCCCCAGGAATTTCTTACATTTTAGAAAGATTTTTCCAATTTGCTTTTAAAATGGAGAGATGTTTCTTATTTATTTTCAGTTACACAGAAAGTTCAACTGAACAACTCCTTTTTCTAAGTCCCTGGAAGTTATTTTGCTAAACCTACAAACATTTCATTGCTTATATACCTATAAAAACACAGTATAAATGTACACTCTCCATATACAGTTCTTCCATATCCAACAGGGTATCACCAAGAACTTGAACCAAACCATACCAATAAACCAAAACCTAAACTGGGGAGGGGTAGGGAGACCTGGAGGGAAGGGAGACAAGGAATGAAAGGATAAATGATGGGACAAGAGTTAGGAAGGATGAACAGATGGTGGAAGCTAATGTTGAAATGAGTATCCACAGTATACCCATTACTTCGTGGATGCTTCCTAACTGGTTTCCGTGCTTTCAGTCTTGCCCCCTATTTTTCAAACAGCAATCTAACCCTGTGTGACCTGGCCACTGCCCACCTCATCCTGGGCCATTCTCCTCCTCCCATAATGCCCTTCAGTCACAATGGTCACTTTCTGTTCCCAGAAGGCTCTGAGTTTTTTTTTCCTACCACAAGGCATTTACACTGTTTCCCATGCTTGAACTGATTTTTACATGGCTTATTCTCTTTCATCCTTCTAAATTTTAACTCAAACATCACCTCCTAGGGGCGCCCGGGTGGCGTAGTCGGTTAAGCGTCCGACTTTCGCTCGGGTCATGATCTCGCGGTTCGTGGGTTCGAGCCCCGTGTCGGGCTCTGTGCTGACTGCCAGCTCAGAGCCTGGAGCCTGTTTCAGTCTGTGACTCCCTCTCTCTCTGACCCTCCCCTGCTCACGCTGTCTCTCTCTCTCTCCTAGAAATAAATAAAACATTAAAAAAAAAAATCACCTCCTAAAATAAGCGTAAAGCCTTGACCTGTAGTCGCTCTTTCTTTTATACATCCTATCACAATCTAAAACATTCGTTTTTTGTCTGTCTGCCCCCACTAATTTATCGAGAACAAGAACCGGAAATGTTCTTTCTCACCACGGTATCTCCACGACCTTGTCCCTAGCCTAGCAGACAACTGTTAAATACAGCTGAACGAATGGTGGAGGCGGGTGTTCTTAACCTGCATATTAACGACGAGGACCCAAGGCTTAAAATCATTTAAGCCAGTCAGCGCCAAGCCTGAACCTATCCGCCCAGGGCTGTGATCTAGTTCTCAGGTCAAGTAACAACGAATCGGCAGAGCGGGAAGCTTAGCAAAGGCATAGCGGCGCCCACATGAGCGCTCGAGGTTCCCTTTCCTCCTACCACCCACGGGCATCCACGCTTCTCTCTCCCGCTTTGACCAACCGCGGTGCGGGTCCCTTACTAGGTGGGGATGAGAAGGCATTTGAGGAGAGTCACCCCGAGCGCCAAAGCCGAAAACCAATTGCCACCACCCATCGCAATTCCGAGAGCAGCCATTACTGTAGCGCCCCACGCATCCAACCGACTGGATCCGCATCCGGGCTCCCGCGCATGCGGGGAAGACCATCTGAGGCGGCGCCTAAGCTGCTGCGCGCATGCGCTCAGCCAGTCCTTGCGTAGGACTCCGGAGCTCTGTCATTTAAACTTCCCGCGAACAGCCCTTTCACCGCCCCGTCTCGCTCCAGGACGCGGCGGGGCGTGACAGCGTCTGCGCGGGTTTCTTAACGGTGACAAGCTAAGTTTCGTTAGCTGCTTCATACTTACCTTTAAATGTTGCTGGGTGTCTGCTCTGGCGTTTCCCGCGTTTTGACTGGAAAACCTGGCATTGGGGTACCTGGGCGAGACAGGACTGCATCGTGCCCTGGAGACGTAGTGGAGGAGACAGCATTGTAACCCGAGAGTTACTGTAGACTAAAGCACCTGCGAGTACTGGAGGTGCCTAATCCAGGCACCTGACCCGAAGTGTTAGCTCCAGGTGGAGAATGGTGTGAGCAAAGATACAGGGGTGAAAAAGGTCTGTGCTTCTAGAACTTGGAGCTAGGCTCTCGGTGCAGCACCTGCCAGAGCGGAACCCATTCTGGAGGCAGGCTAGAGTCTAGTGCTTGTCACATAATGTATAAATAACTGGGGGATCTTGTGAAGATCCGGATTCTGATTCAGTAGGCCTAACACGCTCCTAGATCGTGCCAGTGCTGCTGGTGCATGGGCCAGAAGGACCAGGGCACGAGGAATGGAGTTAGTCTCACTACACCATGTACTGTCTGATCTTGGACACACGACTAATCTCTCTAAACCTCGGTTTTCTGTTCTGTAAATAGATAAAAATGGTGTCTACCTCATAAAGTGGCTGAGAGTATTGAATGAGAGTGCACGCAAATAGCTCTGTATGGTGCCAGGATAATATGAAGGCTCAATAATAATGTTTCAGATGGGCATCTGGCTTGCTCAGTTGGTAAAGCATCTGACTTCGGCTCAGGTCAGGATCTCACGATTCGTGGGTTCCAGCGCCATTTGTGGGTTCGAGTGCAGCATAGGGTTCTGTGTTGACAGCTTAGAGCCTGGAGCCTGCTTCGGATTCTGTGTTTCCCTCTCTCTCTCTCTCTCTACCCCTTCCCAGCTCACGCTCAGTCTCTCTCTCTTTCAAAAATAAATGTTAAAAAAAATGTTTCAGAGAAGTTAAGTACCTTGCTGGCAGATGCACAGCATGTAGGTGACAGTGTCACTCTCCTCATAGGAGCTTATGCCCTCCTACATCTTTAAATGCTACCCACCGGAATATGACCTCGAATGTAGACCTCAAGCCTAGCCCTCTTCGTTCACCTCCAGACCCTTATATCCAACTGCCTAACTGAGCTCTCTTTGATGTTTTAAAGGCAACTTGCATTAGTTTCCTATTCTTGATGTAAGAAATTACCGCAAACTTAAAGCATAAGCCTAAAACAGCACAGATTTATTCTCCTACAGTTCTGGAGGTCAGAAGTCTAAAATCAATCTCAATAGGCTAAAGTCAAGGTGTCATTGATTCCTTCTGGAGGCTCTGAGGGGAGAATCTGTTTTCTTTTAGCTTCTAGAAGTTGCTTGAATTCCTTGGCCCCTTCCTCACATCTGTAACCTCTTCTTTCTATTGTCACATGTAGTGCTTTTCTGGGGTCAAATCTCCCTGTGCTTCCCTCTTGTAAGGATACATGTGATTACATCTCGGGCCCACCTGGATAATCCCAGATACTCTCCCTGTCTCAGTACTTAATGTAATCATTTCTGCAGAGTCCCTTTTGCCATATGCAGTAATATTCACAGGTTTCAGGGATTCACTTTACCATATACCTCAAGCTCAATATTCCCCAAACTGAGCTCATTATGTTGCGATATTTTCCAGTCAGAACGATATCAACCATCCAATCATTCACCTCCCTCGCCCTGTACCAGTAAACTCACTGCGAGTTGACTAACTTGACATCTATTCCCAATCTCCCTTTTCCACTTTTTTTCTAAAGAGCATACAAAAGCTAAACAGTTGATCTTCCAGCTTTCCCATCAGGCCACTTATGTGAGCCAGTTATGTCTGCTGGGGGAGGAGAGTGGTTTGGGAAAGGGACTGTTGTCTTGAATTTTGTCCCTTTTTGCAATTCTTCCTGTCTTGGACTTGATCATGAAGCATGGAGCTGGATTCAGTTGTGAGGAAAAAGAGCTTCATGTTGGCCCTGGCGTCACTGAACTGCCACACAAATCCCTCTTACTTCTCGAATTCTTACAATCTTTTTATTGTCTCAGGAAACTTTTTATCTGAGGAAATGTGCCCACACATACATGTACACACCACTCTTATGTGTTTAAGCCACTGTTGGTCAGTTTGTCTGCTCATTCCATGGAAGTATTTCTAACTGCTATTGCCTATTTCTAACTGCTAATTGCTATTGTCCTGTCTTTTGAGCTTCATCTCTCTCACATGCATCCCCTCTGAAACTTTCTTCACTCTATGTCACTGGTCTGCTTTCAGGCTGTGGCACAGGAGAACACACATTCTCTCCTGTCATCATGCCTTAATGCATTCTGTTCCTTCATCTGGAATATTCTTCCTTCGCCCTATTAAAAAACAAAATTCAACTCAGTAAAGGAAATAGAGAGAGCGAGCGAGCAAAAGCATGCATGTGCGTGAGCAGGGGAGAGGCAGAGAGAGAGGGAGACAGAGGATCTGAAGTGGGCTCCACGCTGTAAGCCCCAGTGTGGGGCTTGAACTCATGAACTGTGAGATCATGCCCTGATATGAAATTGAACGCATAACTAACTGAGCCACCCAGGTGCCCCTCAACTCAGTAAATTATATAGCTCTTATACAGTGATTCATGAATCAAGCAGCATCCAATCTTGCAGATTGGAAAGAGCTCTGGAGAGCTGTACAAAATGAAAGACTTTCAGAGGCAGGTGGGAGCAGCAACAAGAGGTTGTACTAGGCAAAAAAGCAGGTTGGTCATTGCTAGGTTACTTTCCTTTAGGAAATGGCAAGGGTCTAGTAGGCAAATTACCTACCTAGTGCTGATTAGGCAATTGCTGATTTACTAGTTTCA
This sequence comes from Hyaena hyaena, assembly GCF_003009895.1. NCBI lineage: Eukaryota > Metazoa > Chordata > Mammalia > Carnivora > Hyaenidae > Hyaena > Hyaena hyaena. The sequence goes on from NW_024080665.1 coordinate 4,319,307, forward strand.
GATTCTATTTCTGGGAGAGCTGACACTAATGAGTGCTGGTTTGGCAGTGTGGGGCTTCACATAAGTGACTCCATTTTGGGCCTGCTGTCTCGTTTTTAACATCCTTTTAGGCTACTTAACTATCAATCCATTAGCTCTCAGATCAAACACCATTTCCCCAGAAAAGTCTTCCCTGGACTTGTCCTGTCTTACCCTGTGCACCAGTCAGCTGAGTGCAGTTTTACATTTATTTGCATGATTACTTAATTCCCCTACTAGGAATTCACTCCATGGGGGCAGGGAACTTGTCTGGTTTTACTCACCATGGTAGCAGCAGCAGCTGGCACAATCTATGTGCTTAGTATTTGTTGAATGGTGTGAGTGTCTTAAACAGGATTCTAGCTTGAGTTTCTCCTACCCCTGAGTCCCTCCTTTTTACCTATGGTATACCACCCAGAATGAATAGACCTGGGGCATGGGGAGAAATTGCTGAAAAGGGCCAATCTCAGTTTCCTAAGGGTCTTCAGGCTGGAAAACCTGAGCAGGTAGAACAGTACACAACTTGATGAAGAAGGTTTTGATAAACCACATGATCTGGCCTCTCTTTTCTAAACAGTTAATTCATTATGCTCTCAGTTCTGGTGCATTGTTGGTGTCTGAAAATTCTCCCGGCCACTGTAACAAGCTTCTTAGAAGGTGCTCAGATTTTGATTATTCCACAAACCATAGCAGCTCTGTGGATTCTGAGTGCCTAGAGACTTATTTTTATTTTTTATTTTTAAAATATTTTATCTATTTTCATCATGATAAGTATACTCTTTTTTAAATTAGAAAAAGTTTTTTTTATTTTTTATTTTAGAGAGAGCTTGCAAGCAGGGGAGAGGTGCAGAGGGAGATAGAGAATCTTAAGAAGGCTCCATGCTCAGTACGGAGCCCAATGCAGGACTCAATCCCATGACCCTAGGATCATGACCTGAGCTGAATCAAGAGTGGAACGCCCAATTAATGGAGCCATCCAGACACCCCAGTAAGTGTACTCTTTATTCCCCATCCCCAACCTATCTCCCCCTGGTAACCATAAGTTTGTTCTCTATAGTTAAGAGTCTATTTCATGGTTTCTCTCTCTCTTCTCTCTCTTTTTCCCTTTGCTTGCTTCTTTCTTTCTTTCTTTCTTTCTTTCTTTCTTTCTTTCTTTCTTTCTTTCTTTCTTTCAGGGAGAAAGAGAGCACATGCAGGGGAGGGGCAGAGAGAGAGGGACACAGAGGATCTGAAGTAGCCTCTGAGCTGACAGCAGAGAGACCAATATGGGGCTTGAACCCATGAACCATGAGATCATGACCTGAGCTGAAGTCCATCGCTTAACTGACTGAGCCACCCAGGTGCCTCCACTCAATTTTGTTTCTTAAAGTCCACATCTGAATGAGGTCATATGGTATTTGTCTTCCTCTGACTAATTTATTTTGTTCAGAATTATACTCTCTAGCCATATTGTTGCAAATGGCAAAATTTCATTCTTTATTATGGCTGAATAACATTCCATTATGTATATACCACTTCTTCTTTATCCATATATCTATCACTGGATACTTGGGCTGCTTCCATAGTTTGGCTATTGTAAATAATGCTGCAATAAAAATAGGGATGCGTGTATCCCTTTGAATTAATTAGTGTTTTTGTATTTTTTAGGTAAAAACTGGTAGTGTGATTGCTGGATTGTAGAGAGTTCTATTTTTAACTTTTTGAGGAACCTCCATACAGCAGTATGTATGTATTCCATAGTAGGTGCACCAGTTTGCATCCCACCAACTGTGCATGAGGGTTCCTTTTGCTCCACATCCTGGTCAACACTTATTGTTTCTTGTGTTGTTGATTTTAGCCATTCTGACAGGTGTGAAGAAGTGATATCTCACTGTAGTTTTGATTTGCAATTCTCTGGTGATGAATAGTGTTAAGCATCTATACATGTGTCTGCTGGCCATCTGTATGTCTTCTTTAGAAAAATGTCTGTTCATGTCTATTGCCCATTTTAAAAATTGGGTTATTTGTTTTTTTGGGTACTGAGTTGTATCAGTTCTTTATATGTCTTGAATACTAACCCTTTATTGGATATGTTGTTTACAAACATCTTCTCCCATTCTTTAGTTTGCCTTTAGTTTTGTTGATTGTTTCCTTTACTGTGCAGAAACTTTTTACTTTGATATAGTCAATAGTTTAGTTTTGCTTTTATTTCCCTTGCCTCAGGAGACCTATTTAGAAAAATGTTGTGATAGCTGATGTTAGAGAGATTGCTCCCTATGCTCTCTTCAAGGACTTTTATGGTTTCAGGCTTCACATTTAGGCCTTTAATACATTTTGAGTTTATTTTTGTGTATGGTGAAGAAAGTGATCCATTTTCCTTCTTTTGCATGTGGCTGCCCAGTTTTCCCAACACCGTTTGTTGAAGAGACTCTTTTTGCCATTGTATATTCATTCCTCCTTTGTCGAAGATTAATTGACCATATAATTGGGGGTTATTTCTGGGTTTCCTGTTCTATTCTATTGATTTGTGTGTCTATTTTTATGCCAACTCCATACTAGTTTAATTACTACTGCTTTGTAATGTAACTTGAAATCTGGAATTGTGATTCCTCTCGTTTTGTTTTTCTTTCTCAAGATTGATTTGGCTATTTCAGGTCTTTTGTGGTTCTATGCAAATTTTAGGATTGTTTGTTCTAGTTATGTGCAAAATGCTGTTGGTATTTTGATAGGGATTGCATTAAATCTGTAGATTGCTCTGGGTAGTATAGACATTTTAATAATATCTGTTCTTCCAATTCATGAGCATGGAATGGTTTTCTATTTCTTTGCGTCATCTTGAATTTCTTTCATCAGTGTTTTTTAGTTTTCAGAGTCCTGGTCTTTCACCTCTTTAATAAGTTTATTTCTAGATGTTTTATTGTTTTTGGTGCAATTGTCAGTAAATGGGATTCTTTTCTTATAATAATAGTGTATAGGAATGCAACAGATTTCTGTACATTGATTTTGTATCCTGTGACTTTAATGAATTAATTCATCAGTTCTAGTAGTTTTTTGATGGAATCTTTAGGGTTTTCTATCTATAGTATCATGTCATCTGCAAACAGTGAAGTGAGAGTTTTACTTCTTCCTTACCAGTTTGGATGCACTTTTATTTCTTTCTATTGTCTAATTGATGTGGCTATGACTTCCAGTGCTATGTTAAATAAAAGTGGTGAAAGTGAGGGCAACTAGGTGGCTCAATTGGTTGAGCATCTGACTCTTTATTTAAGCTTAGATCATGATCTCATGGTAATGGGATCTAATCCCATGTTGGGCTTTGCGCTCAAGCTCAGGGCCTGCTTGGGATTTTTTCTCTTTCTTTCACTATGCCCCTCCCCTCCCTCTCAAAATAAATAAATAAACTTAAAAAAAGGGGAAAAAAGTGGTGAAAGTAGACACCCTTGTTGTGTTCCTACCTTAGAGGGGAAAAGCCCTCAGTTTTCCACCATTGAATATGATGTTGATTGTACATTTTTCATATAAGATCTTTATTATGTTGAGATATGCTCCCTCTAGACCTACTTTGCAGAGGGGTTTTTATCATGAATAGATGCACTTTGTCAAATGCTTTTTCTGCATCTATTGAGATGATCATATGGTTTTTATCTTTTCTCTTATTGATGTGACATATCACATTAATTGTTTTGCAAATATTAAACTAATCTTGCATTCTGGGAATAAATCCTGTTTGAACGTGGTGTTTGATTTTTTGAAATATATTGTTGGATTCAGTTTGCAAATGTTTTTGCTGAGGATTTTTCATCTATATTAATTAGAATCATTGGTTTGCAGTTTTTTTTTTTTTTTTTGGTGATGTCTTTATCTGGTGTTGGTGTCAGGGTGATACTGGCCTCATAGAATGAATTTGGAAGTTTCCCTTCCTCTTGTATTTTTTGAATAGTTTAAGAAGAATGGGTATTATTGCCCCCTCCCCTTTTTTTGGTATTAGTTCTTCTTTAAATGTTTGGTAGAATCCACCTGTGAAGCTCTCTTGTCCTGGATTTTTGTTTTTTGGGAGTTTTTTTTTTTTTTTTTTTACTGATTCAATTTCATTCCTGGTGATGGTCTGGTTTTGGTAGATGATACATATCTAGGAGTTTATTCATTTCTTGTAAGTTGTCCAATTTGTTGGCATATAGGTTTTCATAATATCTTGTTATAATTGTTTGTATTTCTGTGATGTTGGTTGCTATTTCTCCTCTTTCATTAGTAATTTTGTTTATTTGGGTCCTATCTCTCTCTCTGATTTTAAAATGAGTCTTGATAGAAGTTTATCAATTTTGTTGATCTTTTCAAAGAACTAGCTCCTGGTTTCATTGATCTTTTCAACTGTGTGGGTTTTTTTTTGTTGCTGTTGTTGTTATTGTTGTTGGTTCGTAATCCTCTATTTCTGATCTGATTGTTATTATTTCCTTCCATCTGCTGATTTGGGTTTTGTTTGTTCTCTTTTTATCTCCTTTAGGTATAAGGTTAGGTTGTTTACTTGAGATTTTTCTTGTTTTGTTTTAGGTAGGCTTGTACTGATATAAACTTCCCTCTTAGAACTATTTTTGCTATAGCCCCCAAATTTTGTACTGTTGTGTTTTCATTTTCATTTGTTTCCATGTAATTTTGACTTCTTCTTAGATTTCTTGGTTGACCCATTCATTATTTAATAGCATGTTATTTAACCTCCATACATTTGTGCTCTTTCCAGATTTTTTCTTTTTCAGATTTTTTCTTGTGGTTGACATCTAGTTTCATAGTACTGTGGTAAAAAAAATGCAATGTATGACTTCGATTTTGAGACTTGTTTTGTGGTCTGTGATCTATTCTGGAAAATGTTCCATGTGCACTTGAAAAGAATATGTATTCTGTTTTAGGGTGGAATGTTCTGAATGTATCTGTTAAATCCATCTGATTCAGTGTGTCACTCAAAGCCACTGTTTCCTCATTGATTTTCTGTTTGGATGATCTGTCCCTCAATGTAAGTGAGGTATTAAAGTCTCCTACTATTATGTTACTACTGTTGATTATTTCTTTTATGTTTGTTATTAACTGTCTTATATATTTGGGTGCTCCCATGTTGGTTGCATAAATATTTGCAATTGTTATATCATCTTGTTGGATTGTCCCCTTTATTATATATTGTGTCCTTCTTTGTCTCTTGTTACAGTCTTTGTTTTAAAGTTTATTTTGGGGTGCCTAAGTGGCTTAGTCAGTTAGGCATCTGACTCTTGGTTTCGGTTCAGGTCATAAGCTCACAGTTGTGACGTGTCACAACTGTGAAATTGAGCCCACATGGGGCTCTGTGCTGGGTGTAGAGTCTGCTTGGGATTTTCTCTCTCTGCCCCTCCCTTGCTCACTGCATGCTCTCTCTCTCATACACACACATACACAAAACAAATAAACTTAAAAATATTTAAAGTCCATTTTATCTGATATGAATATTGTTGCTTCAGTTTTCGTTGAGCATCATTTGCATGATAAATGTTTCTTCATGTCCTCACTTTTAATTTGCAGGTGTCTTTTGGTCTAAAGTGAGTCTCTTGTACACAGCATATAAATGAGTCTTGTTTTTTTTTTGTTTTTTTAAATCCACCCTGTCATCCTAATGCTTTTTTATTGGAGCATTTAGTCCATTTACATTCAAGGTAATTATTGATGGATACATATTTATTTCCATTGTTATGTGTTTTGTAGTTGTGTCTATAGATTTTCTTTGATCCTTTCTTCTCTTGCTCTCTTCCATGGTTTGTTTGCTTTCTTTAGTGATGTATTTAGGTTTCTTTCTCTTTATTACTTGTATATCTATTACTGATTTTTGATTTGTGGTTACCATGAGGTTTGTATATAACATCTTCTGCATATAGCCATCTATATTAGGTTGATGGAAGCTTAAGTTTAAACACATTCTTTACTCCTCTCTTTCTCATGTTTAGGTATATGGTGTCATATTTTATATCATTTTATTGTATGAATTCCTTGACTGATTTTTTCCAGAAAAATTCATTTTTACTGGTTTTGTGTTTTTTACTTTTCATACTTTCACTTATATTCTTTCTTTTTCACTCAAAGATTCCCCTTTAATATTTCTTGTAGGGCTGGGTTAGTGGTCATGAACGCCTTTAGTTTTGTTTGTCTGAGAAACTCTTTATTTCTCCTTCTATTCTGGCCTTGTTGAATAAAGTATTTTTGGCTGCAGATTTTTCTCTTTTAGCACTTTGACTATATCATGTCACTACTTTGGTCTACAAAATGCAGATGTTATTAGACTTGATGGAGTCCCTGAGTTCCCGCAGACTATTCTCAATTTGCATAATTTCCTTTTCTCTCCTTTGCTGAGCTTGATTACTTGCCATTACTCTGTCTTCCAGCTCAATTTATTCCTCTGCTCCATCAAACCTGCTATTTTTTCCATCAACTATATTTTTAATTTCATTTATTGTGTTCTTGATCTCTGATTGATTCTTTTTTTGTTTCTGTCTCACTGATGTCCCCCATCTTTTCTCAAGTCCAGTGAGTATCTTTATGAACATTACTTTAAATTCTTTATCAGGCATATTATATTTATCTTGCTTAGGTCTATTGCTGTGGTTTGGTCCTGTTCTTTCATTTGACATGTATGTCTCTGTCTCCTCATTTTGTGTGAGTGTCTGTGTGTGTTTCTGTGTGTTAGTAAAGTCAGCTACTTCTCTTGCTGTTAACGATAACAGCCTTATGAAGAAGAGGTCCTGTAGTGCCCTGCAGTACAGTGTCCCTGTGTCCCCCTGTACCCTAGTGCCTGACATTTCAGGAAGTGTCTCCTCTGTGTTTTGCATGTGCTCTGCTGTTGTCTTGGTCTCTTTTTCCTTCAGTCCAGTTGTCTGCAGAGGCTCTCTTTGCCTGTTGTGGGCAGCAAAGTGTGCAGTGATCTGCTTGCAAAAGGAGATGTATTCCTGCTGCCACCAGAACTGAGGTCCTGCAAAACACGTGGGTCAGGAGATGTGGTGTTGTTAGGATTTGCACTGGTCTTCTGAGGGAGAGAGGGCCACAGCACCAAGACTTAGACTCATGTGCCTGGGAAAGGCAGATCTAGTGAAGCCTGGGATTGGGGGTGGGGGGCAGGTCTTGGTAAGGAGCGTGGGCACCTCTGGTTCCTACAGGTGGCAGTTTATGCTGGGGAGGTGGGAGGGGGGAATGGCACCTGCCAGCTCCTTTAATTCTGGAGGGGTCTCCCAGTGATTCTTGACCCTCTGGACTATGCTTTGAGATGAACAAATCACTCTCCCTCCCATCTGCCCCTGGCATTTTCCAACTTGCTTGTTCTATTGTATCTGCTGTTTCTAGTGCTGTCTCTTTAAGGGAGGGAACTCTGCTTCCTAATGCCTTCCCAGCTCTCCCAGAGCTGATTTTTTATTTATTTTTATTTTTTATTTTTAATTTTTCCAGTGTTTGATATTTTATTTTTTATTTATTTATTTATTTATTTATTTTACAAATAGTTTATTGTCAAATTAGTTTCCACATAACACTCAGTGCTCATCCCCACGTGTCCTCCTCCATGCCCATCCCCCCTTCCCCCCCACATCCATCAGTCCTCAGTTTTTGTCAGCATTCAAGAGTCTCTCATGGTTTGCCACTCTCCCTTTCCCCCACCGTTTCCCCCCTTCTTCTCCCCCTTGTTCCTCCGTCAAGTTCCTCCTAATCCTCCTACACGTGCAAACATATGATATTTGTCCTTCTCTGCCTGACTTATTTCGCTCAGCATAACACCCTCAAGGTCCATCCATGTTCAGAGCTGATTTTTTAAATTCCAGGCTTTAAGTGCTACTGATTTTAAGAACTCAGTCCCCCTCTTAATTTCTTTTTAATTTTTTTAAATTTTTTTAAAATTTATTATTTATTTTTGAGAGAGAGAGAGAGAGAGAGAGAGGCAGCATGAGCAGGGGAGGGTCAGAGAGAGAGGGAGATACAGAATCTGAAACAGGCTCCAGGCTCTGAGCTAGCTGTCAGCACAGAGCCCGACGTGGGGCTCGAACCCACGAACCGTGAGATCATGACCTGAGCTGAAGCTGGACGCTCAACCGACTGAGCCACCCAGGTGCCCCAGTCCTCCTCTTATTTTCAAAGGCAAATGTTACTGAGTTTCCTCCTCCCTGTTTATGGGCTCTGAGGTGTGAGAGGTGAGGGGCCCCCTCCCCACTGCTGAAAGTCATGGTCTGTTCACTCCCAGATTGTGTCTTTGCCCTTCCTACCTTTTTCATTGTGGCCTCTTATTTGCTTTTAGTTGTGGAGTTCGTTCTTCAGGCTTTGGGTCATTTTCTGGGTTATTTACACTGATATGGGTGTTACCTCATTGTATCTGTACGTTGAGGTGGGCTTAAGGTCTTCCTACTCTACCGTCTTTCCAGCTGACCTCTTGTTTTTGTTTTTAATTCTCGTATTTTTTGGAACTCAAAACAAAGATAATGATTAATAAATTATATGTTTTTATACCTCAGGATGATTGTACATTATGTCACTTGAAGGGTCATTAAAATCAGAAAGAAAGAATCAAATTCTAAGTTTAAAAATAAAAATGAGCAGTATTACATTTGGGTATTGTATTAGTTCCCTATTGCTACATGACCAATTACCTCAAAACTTGGTGGCTCAACACAAGAAACATTTATTATCTCATTGCTTCTGTGGTTAGGAATTCAAGAGTGGATCTGCTGGGTGGTTCTGGCTTAGGGTCTCTTGTGAGGTTGTAGTCAGGACGCCACTGGGGCTGTGGTCGAGTGAAGGCTTGACTGGAGCTGGATGATACACTTCCACGGTCAGCAGGCCTTAGTTCCTCCCCATGTGGACCTTCCTTTAGGCTGTGTGAGTGTCCTCAGGACACAGCAACTAGCTGCTTTTAGAGGAGTGATTCATGAACCAGTAAGAGCAAGTCATAATGCCTCCTGTGACCCAGTCTCTGAAGGTGTACATTGTCGCTTCTGGTTTGTTAGAACCTACCTGCTAAATCCAGCCCACCCTCAGAGGGCAGTTAGACTCGCCCTCTTGAAGGGAAGAATATCAAAGAATTTGTTGACCTGTTTTAAAACTACCATAGATGCCTCAGCCATGTTCTTAGGATATTGGGAACATGATTATATCTAGATGAAAAAAAAATCCCCAGACTCTTGTGGGAGGGCCCTTCATTTATCATGTCTAGTTCATCTTCCTTATCAGCGGTTGCCCTCTCATGTTATGTTTCTGCCTAAAGTATGCAGACCATATGTTAGGCTATGCATTTCAAGGGTGAATCAGAATAAGAGTTGCCTTGCTTAAGGACTAATGTATGCTGGCATCATGCTAAGCATTTCTGTTCTTTTTATCTTCACTGCCATCCTTTGAGATAAGTACTATGATGATCTCTACTTTGCAGGTGAGGAAACTTAGGCTCATGGCTGTTAAATAACTTGCCCAGGGCCACTCAGTAAGTTGAGGAGGTAGAATTTGCATTCAGGACTGTCTATCCTGACATCTAAGTGTTTCTCACCTTTCTGGAGCTCAAGATCTCCCAAAGCACACAACACATGGTCAATTGCTGGTACCGTGTGATGATTGTAGCAACTAGAGGTGTGTGCAAGGTGTAAAGGTGCACAAAGGAGGGAATAACCAAATCCCAGGCCTGGTGGTGCATCACCTACAGAGCCATCTTCTACAGTGTGGGTCTTCCTATCTGTAGGTAAAAGTTGAAGCTGTCATCCCGACCTTCCTGTGGTGGTCCCTGCTGGCTGCTTCAGCTTCGCTTCATCCGATGTCCTCCACTAAACCTATCCTAGCCACATGGAACTTCTCACTCTTTTCTGGATGCACTGCACTCTTCATACATCTGTATCTCTGCATAGGTCATTCTGCTTTCCAAAATGCCCTTTCTTCTAGTCTGACAAATTCCCACAACTCCTTCATGACCCATCTCAAATAGTCTGAAATTTTTCCAGAGCACTTTGGGCAGGCTTCTTTTAGAGAATGTACCAGTAGCTTTTGTAATTGTAGCCCCAATGGCAGCTATGGCCTCCAAGATTCTTAAAATCTAGGTAAAATTGACCTTGCCTAAACATTTCCTCCCAATTTGACAGCTTTATGAGCCGAAGCCCTCTCTCATCCTTCTGTAGATTCTCAGACTTACATTTTCACATCACCTCTTTTCTCCTGGACTTCCTACTTCCTCACCTCTGGCCTGTATTTTCACCTTGTAATCCAGCTGAAGAATTTTGCTCCTTCAGTGGTTTCCAGGCAAAATTTGCTCACACAACAGTACTTATGAAAGCAGAGGGCTTTACTGAAGAGCTGCCGGCGTGGGGGGGAGGGGTTCACATAGCAAATCTTTTAAAGTCCCTGGGAATCACCCTGACCCTCTTTAGTCCTCTTTGGTTACCTGGCCATGGGGTGTTCCCCCCTCTTCCCTTTCCTGATACAGTATCAGTCCCCCAGTTTCTCTGATCTTCCCTTACTCTCAGAAGCAACAAAGGGCTTCCAGAGCTTTTCTCACGTAGAGCAGTTCTAGGGCACTTTCTCCTCATGGCCTCTCCTTCTACCCAAGAGCTTTTCAAAGTGTTTTCCCAAACAAAGTCAAGTCCTGTCCAAAAAGAAATTCTGGAGCTAGCAGTTAGGATAGTAATTTCCACATCCCTTTCCCTAACTGTGTGTTTGTGAGTGTTTTTCCCATGGTCTGAATCAGGTCTTATTTGGTTCATTTTGGTTATCCCAGCTCCCTGCACAGGGGCCTTAGTAACATTCTTGAGTAAATGAATTGACAATTGATGAGAATGATTGACTGAAAAAATGGAATAAAAGAACAAAGAGGTTGATGTTAATTTGATCTGATGGTTCCCAGGACCTTTACAGTGCAAAAGAAAGAGGCTGACTCAGGGTCTAAGCCCTAACTGTAGTTTTGGGGTTGCCTCTAACTTGCTGTGTATCCATGGGCAGGTGTCTTTTCCTCTCTGTACCTTGGCTGCAAGATGAGGAGGTGGCTTCTAATTATTCCTTTGTGTTCCATCAACCACACTTTGTTCTAATCCCCACCTGATATCTGAAGCTTCACACTGGGGACCTGGCTGGCCTGCTGGGTAGCTTATTATTAAAACTCACCTGCCTGGCTAAGAAGTGCTTTCAAGTTATTGCAGCGGGGCTGGGGTGGGGGTGGGGGATACTGGGAAAAGTTTTCAATTAGCCATAAGCTTGCCTTGGATAAACTTCATTGGCTATGATACTGCCACTGCACAAGAAGTGATTTCAAAGCAGAAGGCCAGCCTAGAATTGTTCTAGCCCGTGGTTCTTATTCAGCGATGCCAGGTTTCCCTACCTGCACATTCCTCATCCTCCTCTAATGCCTTAGCAAGTTGGATGATGAATGAGCTGCTTTTTATCCCTCACCAGCTTTATGTATTAAATCCCATCCATCCTTTCCTATTCCCAGCCCTCAAGCAGGTGTGCATGTGTTGCATGTGCACAAATACATCCTGCATGCATCTGTACACACCTGCTTCCTTAACCAGGTTTATTGTCTCTGGAATTTCTTGAAACTTTCTGTAGGATTTCTGAAGGGATTAAGGACCCCATGTCATATACTTGGTAAGGCTTTGGTCATCACTGCCTCTTCATTGTTTGGGACCTTACAACTTGAGCTACCTGTCATGAGTCCTCAGAGGCAAGAGTTTGTGAGAGCTAAATGATCAGTTTTCATTTATTTCTAGTTCACTGATGTCACTAAGCCACTGTGCCAGCAACTTATATTTTTGAGTGTTAAAGGATATCCAATGGATTTTTTTCTATAATGTATTTTGTTGTTACTGCCAGGACCCTTATTTCAGTTATCTTTGCCTTTAGGTGTTGTGGGGTAACTTAAAAGAAGGCAAAAAAGGTATAACCCACAGAATCTTAGAATATTTGATTGGTGCCCGGCTCCATGTGACTAGGACACGATTAAAGACAATTATCCTATTATTAGCATGCATTTACCTATGCTAAACATCAAGCTAAATGTGAGACAAAGATATTTATGTAAATGTTATGAGTACAGCATTGGACAGGTTAAGAAACTTGCTCACGTGGGGCGCCTGCCTGGCTCAGTTGGTAGAGTGTGCAACCCTTGATCTCAGGGTTATAAGTTTGAGCCCTATATTGGGTGTAGAGATTGTTTAAAAATAAAATATTAAAAAAAAGAAAAGAAAAGAAACTTGCTTAGGTATCCATAGCTGTGGATGGAGCTGGGATTCACACCAGTCCATCAGATGTTAGTATCTGCATTCCTAAGCACTAACACTACTTTTTTTCTTGCAGCTCTCAATTTGATATTCTGAAGAAGAATTATATAAGGGAAAAAACCCCCCAAAACCAAAAAAACCTCTTTCCATATTAGCCCCAGAGCTTTGTCCTTGACTTGGAAGTGTTTGCCATGGGGTCTCTTCCAAACTTGTCTTCATGAGTGCTCCATGCTTTGTAGAACTCTGAGTGTAAGCCCAGAAGAACCAGACTTCATTGAGTATCTTTTTTTTTTTAAATGTTTTATTTATTTCTAGGAGAGAGAGAGAGACAGCGTGAGCAGGGGAGGGTGAGAGAGAGAGGGAGTCACAGACTGAAACAGGCTCCAGGCTCTGAGCTGGCAGTCAGCACAGAGCCCGACGCGGGGCCCGAACCCACGAACCGCGAGATCATGACCTAAGCGAAGTCGGACACTTAACCGACTAAGCCACCCAGGCGCCCCTTCATTGAGTATCTTAATGTTTGGATCCTTCCCCTTATCCACGTCAGAAGATCATACCAATATTAACATTATATAGACCCTGGATATCAACTGGGAGAAAGATAAAAGGAAACTATTATTCTATTTAAAAAATTTTAAAACTTTTACTGTTATTATTTTAATGTTTATTTTTGAGAGAGAGAGAGAGAGAGAGAGAGAGAGAGAGAGAACATGAAAGGGGAGGGACAGAGAGAGGGCAATACAGATTCTGAAGCAGACTCCAAGCTGTCAGCATAGAGCTCGACGTGGGGCTTGAACTCACAAGCCATGAGATCATGACCTGAGCTAAGGTTGGATGCTTAACTGACTGAACCACCCAGGTGCCCTGAAAGCAAGCTATTCTAAGAGCAGAAGAACTGCTGATTATCACCAGGTGAGGTGATTTCATTGGAAGAAAACATATATGACATTTTATGAATGATAACATTGTTAAATAGCCTCCCAATTCTGATTAAAGCCTTAAAGCGTTTGTCTTAGCCTAGATTCTCCTGAAAGCAGAGCTTAAGACATAGGCTTATATGTGAGAAGTTTGATTTGATATGGTTATTCCAGGAAACGGGAGCAAAGGAAAAAGAGAATGAAACAGCAAATATAAGGATAAGACGTTGACTTGACCATTAAGTGCAACTGGTTACTCAAATATGGGAGACCTGAGAAGCTCTGTGAAATGCATTTAAGGACCATCTTGCTCAGGGAAGAAAGAGGGAAATAGTTATCTGTCAGTGTCTATCTCTCATTGGTCAGGAGTGGCCCTAGGGAACATTTAGGTGTCATGTAAATGAGTGTTAAATGAACTCACACATTTATCCCTTGTGGCACTACACTGAGGCTGGAAATGAGAGGCATGTGGTCAGGTACTTCGAAGTTGCAGCTGCATGAAAGTAGCCATTTTTAGATTAAGAGATGAGATGGACACAGTCGGTCCCCCACTCCCACCCCCTGGCTGTGCACCTTCAGGCCCACTTATGCCATCCTCTAAGTCCAATTGATCATAGAGTCCTCTTCAGGGAGGCTGCTGGCTGCAGTCTTTGTAACCACTTGATAATCCAAGAGAATTAGTAAAACAGATCTCAATTCCTACAATTGCAGTTGGTTTCAAAGCTGTAACTGATAGTCATCATTGCTTTCCTCTACCATCCAGTCTAGATTTTCCTTACTCTTAGTTAGCACTTTGGCTGGTCTTGGCTTCTTACTTGATGGTGGTGGTTGGGGGAGCTATGACCTTTATCCTGGCAGTCCTTATCATTGCCTTACCCTTGACATCATAGTTCCTATAATTGCCTGTTCAAATGTGTCCAACAAATCATACACTGGATTTGTTCCTGAGCTTCCTTTTAACTGAGCTTTAACAGAAAATTCCACTGAGGCACCTGGATGGCTTAGTCAGTTGAGGATCCAAATTCAGCTCAGGTCATGATCTCTCGGTTTGAGCCCCCTTTCGAGCTCCAAGACTGGCTTTGCACTGACAGCGTGGAGCCTGCTTCAGATTCTCTGTCTCCCTCTCTCTCTGCCCCTCCTTTGCCTGTTCTCTCTCACTCTCTCTCAAAAATAAATAAACATTAAAGAAAAAAGAAAATCTTAAAAAAAAAAAAGAAAATTCTGCTCTTCCGGTAACATTCCTTCTAGGTGATGAAGTATACAATATGATCAGTTGATCCCTATAATCAGTACCTCCTTTGCTAAAATTGGGTCCCTTGTTCTGAGTCAATGTTGTGTGGGCTCAGGAGCCTTGGAAGCTTTCAGATGGTAGTTCTAGTATAAGCACTGAAAGCAAAATCATATCCGGGTGGGCATAATTTCACTGCTCTTTCCAGGACCAAAGAGGTTCAATGTAATTAACTTGCCACAAAGAGGCTGACTGGTTTCCTTAAGGATGATATTATGCTGAGAGCTCAGATTGGTCATTGCTACTGGCTTTTTTTTTTTTAATGAAATGTTTTATTTTGAAATAACTAGGTGCACTTGCAGTTGTTAGAGGCAAGACAGACCCATATGCTCTCTACTCAGGTTCCCTAGGAGCACCATCCACAGTGCCAGAGCCACAACCTGAATCAATTGGGCTTCCCCCCCACCCCCACTTACTTACTTACTTACTTATTCAAGCAGAATAATCTCAAACACTTTTTATTGACTGGAGTTCTTTTTTTTTTTTTTCATCTTTTTTCTACTTCCAAGTTTTTATCAAATGCCATTTATTGAACATACAGTGTAATATTGGTTTCTGGTGTAGGATTTAGTGATTCATCACTTACATATGACACCCAGTGCTCATCACAAGTGCCCTCCTTAATCCCCATAATCTATTTAACACATTCCCCCAACCACCTCCCCTCTGGTAACCATCAGTTTGTTCTCTATAGTTGAGTCTGTTTTTTGGTTGGTCTCTTTTTTCTCCTCTGTGTTCATTGTTTCATTTCTCAGATTCCACATATGAGTAAAATCATATGGTATTTATCTTTCTCTGACTGACTCATTTCACTTAGCATAATACTCTCTAGCTCTGTCCATAATAAGTGTACTCTTTAATCCTCATCTTCCATTTTTCCCATCGCCCCACCTGTTTCCCTTCTGGTAACCATTAGTTTGTTCTCTATAGTTAAGAGTCTGTTTCTTGGTTTGCCTCTCTCTTTGTATTTCTCCTTTACTTGTTTGTTATCTTTCTTAAATTCCACATACAAATGAGATCATATGGTGTGTGTATTTCTCTGATAGATTTATTTTGCTTGGCATTCTCTAGCTCCATCCATCTCATTGCAAATAGCAAGATTTCATTTTTTATGGCTGAATAATATTCTATTGTAAATACATATACCATATCTTTTAAAACATTTTTTAATGCTTTATTTATTTTTGAGAGAGAGAGAGAAACAGAGTATGAATGGGGGAGGGACAGAGAGAGGGAGACACAGAATCCACGAAGCAGGCTCTAGGCTCCCAGCTGTCAGCACAGAGCCCCTCAGAGCCCAATGTGGGGCTCAAACTTGTGAACCATGAGATCATGACCTGAGCTGAAGTCAGATGCATAACCTACTGAGCCACCCCGGCACCCCTATACCACATCTTCTTTCTCTATTCATCTAATGAGGAACACGGGCTGCTTCCATAGTTTGGCTATTGTAAATAATGCTACAATAAACATAGGGGTACATGTATCCCTTTGAATTAGTGTTTTTGCATTTTTTTGGGTAAATACCCAGTAGTGTGATTGCTGGGTCATAGTGTAGTTCTATTTTTTTTTTTTTTTTTTACAAATAGTTTATTGTCAAATTAGTTTCTACATAACACTCAGTGCTCATCCCCAAAGTGCCCTCCTTCATGCCCATCCCCCCCTCCCCCCCACATCCATCAGTCCTCAGTTTTTGTCAGCATTCAAGAGTCTCTCATGGTTTGCCTCTCTCCCTTTCCCCCACCATTTCCGCCCTTCTTCTCCCCCTTGTTCCTCCGTCAAGTTCCTCCTAATCCTCCTATACGTGCAAACATATGATATTTGTCCTTCTCTGCCTGACTTATTTCGCTCAGCATAACACCCTCAAGGTCCATCCATGTTGCTACACATGGCCAGATTTCATTGTTTCTCATTGCCATGTAGTATTCCATGGTATAGATAAACCACATCTTCTTGATCCATTCATCTGTTGATGGACACTTAGGCTCTTTCCATGTTTTAGCTATTGTGGAGAGTGCTGCTATGAACATTGGGGTACATGTGCTCCTATGCCTCAGCATTTCTGTATCCCTTGGGTAAATTCCTAGCAGTGCTATTGCTGGGTCATAAGGGAGTTCTATTGTTAGTTTCCTGAGGAACCTCCACACTGTTTTCCAGAGGGGCTGTACCAGTTTACATTCCCACCAACAGTGTAGGAGGGTGCCCGTTTCTCCACATCCTCGCCAGCATCTAGAGTTCTCTGATTTGCTCATTTTAGCCACTCTGACTGGCGTGAGGTGGTATCTCAGTGTGGTTTTGATTTGTATTTCCCTGATGAGGAGGGATGCTGAGCATCGTTTCATGTGTCTGTTGGCCATCTGGATGTCCTCTTTGGAGAAGTGTCTGTTCATGTCTTCTGCCCATTTCTTCACTGGGTTGTTTGTTTTTCGGGCGTGTAGTTTGGTGAGTTCCTTATAGATTCTGGATATTAACCCTTTATCTGATATGTCATTTGCAACTATCTTTTCCCATTCCGTTGGTTGCCTATTAATTTTCTGGGTTGTTTCCTTGGCTGTGCAGAAGCTTTTAATCTTGATGAGGTCCCAACAGTTTATTTTTGCTCTTGATTCCCTTGCTTTTGGGGATGTGTCAAGTAAGAAGTTGCTGCGGTGGAGGTCAAGGAGGTTGTTTCCTGCTTTCTCCTCTAGGGTGTTGATAGTTTCCTGTCTCACGTTCAGGTCCTTTATCCATTTTGAGTTGATTTTTGTGCATGGTGTGAGAAAATGATCTAGTTTCATTCTTCTGCATGTTGCTGTCCAGTTCTCCCAACACCATCTGTTAAAAAGGCTGTCTTTTTTCCATTGGATATTCTTTCCTGCTTTGTCAAAGATCAGTTGGCTGTATACTTTTGGGTCCACTTCTGAGTTCTCAATTCTGTTCCATTGGTCTATGTGTCTGTTTTTGTGCCAATACCATACTGTCTTGAGGATGACAGCTTTGTAGTAGAGGCTGAAGTCTGGGATGGTGATACCTCCCGTTTTGGTTTTATTTTTCAGTATTACTTTGGCTATTCGGGGTCTTTTGTGGTTCCATACAAATTTTTGGATAGTTTGTTCTAGTTTTGAGAAGTATGCTGGTGCAATTTTGATTGGAATTGCATTGAATGTGTAGAGTGCTTTAGGTAGTAATGACATCTTAACTATATTTATTCTTCCTATCCATGAGCATGGAATGTTTTTCCATTTCTTTGTGTCTTCTTCAATTTCCTTCATAAGTTTTCTATAGTTTTCATCATACAGATCTCTTGTATCCTTGGTTAGGTTTATTCCGAGGTATTTTATGGTTTTTTGTGCAATTGTGAATGGGATCAGTTTCTTGATTTCTCTTTCTGTTGCTTCATTATTGGTGTATAAAAATGCAACCGATTTCTGTACGTTGATTTTGTACCCTGCAACTTGGCTGAATTCTTGGATCAGTTCTAGTAGGCTTCTGGTGGAGTCTGTCGGGTTTTCGATGTAGAGTATCATGTCATCTGCGAAGAGTGAAAGTTTGACTTCCTAGTGTAGTTCTATTTTTAAGTTTTTGAAAAACCTCTGTACCATTTTCTATAGTGTCTACACAAGTTTGCATTCCTGCCAACAGTGCAAGAAGGTTCCTTTTTTTCCACATACTGGTCAACACTTATTGTTTCTTATGTTGTTGGCTTTAGCCATTCTAATAGGTGTGAGGTGATACCTCATTGTAGTTTCGATTTGTATTTCCTTGATGGTAAGTGATGATGAATATCTTTTCATGTGTCTGCTGGCCATCTGGATGTCTTCTGTGGAGAAATGTCTGTTCATGTGTTCTGCCCATTTTTTTAATTGGATTATTTGCTTTGGGTATTGAGTTGTATAAGTTCTTTTAAAAAAGTTTTTATGGGGTGCCTGGGTGGCTCAGTCGGTTGAACATCCAACTTCGGCTCAGGTTATGATCTCACGGTCTGTGGGTTCAGCTGTGCTGACAGCTCAGAGCCTGGAGCCTACTCCGGATTCTGTGTCTGCCTCTCTCTGCCCCTCTCTTCCTTGTGCTCTGTCTCTCACTGCTTCTCAAAAATAAACATTAAAGAAAAATTTTTAAAAAAGTTTTTATTATTTTGAGAGAGAGAGTGCAAGTGGGGGAGGGGCAGAGAGAGTGGGAGAGAAAAGTCCCAAGCAGGCTCTATCCTGTCAGCACAGAACCAAATTCTAGGCCCAGTCCCACAAGCATGAGATCATGACCTGAGCAGAAATCAAGAGTTGGACGCTTAACCAACCTGGAGCTACCCAGGTGTCCCAACTTGTATAAGTTCTTTATATATCTTGGATACTAACCCTTTATTGGATATGTCATTTGCAAAGATCTTCTCCCATTCTGTAGGTGGCCTTTTAGTTTTGTTGATTGTTTCCTTCTCTGTGTAGAAGTTTTAGATTTTGTTATAGTCCCAGGAGTTTATTCTTGCTTTTATATCCCTTGTCTCAAGGAGATATATCTAGAAAAATGTTGCTATAGCCAGTGTCAGAGAGATTACTACCTGTGCTCTCTTCAAGGATTTTTATGGTTTCAGGTCTCACATTTAGGTCTTTAATGCATTTTGAGTTTATTTTGTGTATGGTGAAGAAAGTAGTCCAGTTTCCTTCTTTTGCATGTGCCTGCCCAGTTTTCCCAACACCATTTGTTGAAGAGGCTCCTTTTGTCATTGTATGTTCATTCTTCTTTGTCGAAGATTAATTGACCATATAATTGTGGGGTTATTTCTGGGTTTTCTGTTCTATTGATCTGTGTGTCAATTTTTTTTGCCAGTTCTGTACCATTATAATTACTACTGCTTTGTAAGGTAACTTGAAATCTGGAATTGTGATACCTCCAGTTTTTTTCCCCTCAAGATTGGTTTGGCTATTTGAAGTCTTTTGTGGTTTCATACAAATTTTACGGCTATTTGCTCTAGTTCTGTGCAAAATGTTGTTGGTATTTTGATAGGAATTGCATTAAATCTGTAGATTGTTCTGGGTAGTATAGATACATTAATACTATTCATTCTTCCGGTCCATGAAGATGGAATGTCTTTCTATTTCTTTGTATTATCTTTAATTTCTTTCATTGGTATTTTCCAGTTTTCAGAGTCTTGGTCTATCACCTCTTTAGTAAGTTTATTTCTAGATGTTTTATTGTTTTTGGTTTAATTGCAAATGGGATTATTTTCTTATAACAATAGTGTATAGGAATGCAACAGATTTTTGTACACTGATTTTGTATCCTGTGATTTAAATGAATTCATTTATCAGTTCTAGCAGGTTTTTTTTGGTGGAGTCTTTAAGGATTTTTTTTTAAGTTTCTTTATTTTTGGGAGAGAGAAAGAGAGAGACAGAGAGAGAGAGAGAACACAAGTAGGGGAGGGGCAGAGAGAGAGGGAATCACAGAATCTGAAGCAGACTCCAGGCTCTGAGCTGTCAGTGCAGAACCCAACTTGGGGCTCGAACCCATGAACTGTGAGATCAAGACCTAAGCTGAAGATGTATGCTTAACTGACTGAGCCATCCAGGTACCCCAAGGGCTTTCTATATATAGTATCATGTCTGGCTTTTGCTACTGACTTTTTAGACATTTAGCAAAAACCACAACTATATCAACTTTAGCAAGAGGGAGCCCATCTTGTTGAGCCCATGTATAGCCTCTATCTTTGCCATTATAGCCACTCAACAAATGGGCCCATTGTGCTAGCACTGGGGTAGCTGAGGAGAGAAGCTGACTGATAATCAGAGGCAGGGTCATCCTCTCTTCTGGTTTTTCAGCACCTTCTCTATGGTAGATACTCACTTGTGGACGTTAGCTTGGGATACATTGACATACATACTGATTCCCACAGGTCTACCTACCTGTTTCTTGCCAGATTTCCTTAGTCCAATCTTCCAGTATGGTTTTGCTCAAGTCTCTAACCACCCACTTCAAGTCATTTACCATTGCTCAAGAGAACATGTAGAAATGTACCTCAGGCCACATTTCTCTCCTTGTAAAGTGATTAACCAAGAGTACTGATTGTAGCTCTGTCCATTGGGAGGATTTTCTCTTAATCACTAACTTTTACAGTCACCCCTAAGCCATGAAGCAGCTGTCCATTTTTGGCAAGGACCAACAAATTGCACCAACCCGTCTCTGAAGTAGGTCTGAGCTTTTTCCTTCTCTGTCAGTATATTATGTGGGCTGATCCCCTTCCCCACAAAATCCATAATGTGAGTTAAGGAAGAGAGGTTAGTGGGCTGAAGTCAAGGTCACAACAGGGCTATGCTCTTTCTGGAGGCTTAAGGGGAGAATCTATTCCCTGCCTCTTCCAGCTTCTGGTGCCTACTAGCATTTCTTGGCTTCGTGGATGCATCACTTCAGTTTCTGCCTTTATGGTCACTTTGCCTTCTTTTCTTCTTCTCTGCATGTCAGATCTGCTTCTGCTTCCCTCTCATAAGGATATGTGTGATTGTATTTAGGGCCCACTTGAATAATCTAGAATAATCTCCCCCAACTCAGGATTCAAACTTAATCACATCTGCGAACTCCTTTTTTGCCATGTAAGGTAGCATTCACAGGTTCTGGGGATTAAGACATAAATATCTTTTAGGAGCCCATTATTCAGCCTACCAAACATGATCCCATGGTCAAGCAGTTGCTCTCTACTAGGACCTCGTAGCAATCTGTTTTTAAATGATGAATCGTTCTCTGCCACAGAAGGCATGGTCTTGCCCCAAAACTCGATACCTGTAACTCTCCTTAGAGAGTTTTTTTTTTAATATTTTATTTATTTTTGAGAGAGAGATAGAGACAGCATGAGCAGGGGAGGATCAGAGAGAGAGGGAGGCACAGAATCTGAAACAGGCTCCAGGCTCTGAGCTGTCAGCACAGAGCCCGATGCGGGGCTTGAACCCACGAACCGTGAGACCATGACCTGAGCCGAAGTCGGACGCTCAGCCGACTGAGCCACCCAGGCGCCCCTCCTTAGAGAGTTTTTTAAAGGTGCTGCATAGTATCCTTATGTCCCATAGATCTGTTGGGTCATATGCCCGAGTGTCAAGGTAACTTACACTACAGACTGAATCTGCTATAGAACCTTCCCTTTCTCTGAGCTCAAATAGAACTGGCAGGCTTCTAAGTCAGCAGATAAGTGGACCAGAGCAACATTTATAGCCCAAGATAGGCCATCTCCAAAATCTACCAAGCACCGTGGCTCTTTCTCAGTGATAGGAAGGCTAATACAAAAACTCATCCTTTACTTAGATGGGATATTGTACATACCCTAGGCCACTGAACCACTAAAAACTTTTCTAACATGGCAAGCCCCTGAATCTTCATGGGGGTTTATCTCCTAGTCTCTGGAATACTTAGTCTTCTTGGGGCATCTAAAGTCCCTTTCTTGTCTCATCTACCAGGACCACTAGTAAGGGACTATTCTATGTTTTCTGGAATAAGAAGATGATCAAGGAGTCTATAGGCCACTCTGTGACAGAACAAGAGAGTTGACCTAGACTTGGGGCAACACAGTGAATATGGACTTCCATCCTTTTCAGATAAAGGTAAACTTTTTTTAAAAGTTTGTTTGTTTGTTTGTTTATGTAATCTCTACACTCAACAGAGGGCTCAAACTCATGACCCTGAGATCAAGAGTCACATGCTCTTCCAACTGAGCCAGCCAGGAGCCCCAGGTAAACTGTTTTTGATCCTCTTCAGCAATGGGGGTTGAGCAGAACATGTTTGTCAGATCAATAGTCAGCTTTCAAGTGCCAGGGAATGCATTACAGCTAGAATACCACATTCAGCATGGCAGCTGCAATTAAGGTTACAAGTTGTAGGTTTATTATAGTTCACTATCATGAGTCAGGGCCTATTTGCTTTTTGCAGAGGTCAGATGGGTGACATGAATAGGAATATAATGGGATGGATACTTTTGTATCTTCCAAGTCTTTATAATGGTACTAATCTCTGCAATTTCTTCTAGATGCAGTGTTGCTTCTCATTTGCCCTGTTGGCTGGATGTAGGAGTGGGCTGGCTGGGTAATATCAAGAGCTTCCAGTTGGTCCTTTCACTATAAAGTCTCTTACTCCTTAGGTCAAAAAATTAACGCAAAGATTCTGATATCTGCTAAAGATATATCTACCAACCTGTACTCTGAAAAATTGAGGGCTTAACTACAGGGTAGGTCTCTGAATGTATTTCACCATTGTGAAATGGGCTTGGGCTAGAAGTCCTTTTAAAAATTTTTTAATGTTTTATTTATTTCTAGGAGAGAGAGAGAGACAGCGTGAGCAGGGGAGGGTGAGAGAGAGAGGGAGTCACAGACTGAAACAGGTTCCAGGCTCTGAGCTGACAGTCAGCACAGAGCCTGATGCGGGGCTCGAACCCATGAACCGCGAGATCATGACCTAAGCGAAAGTCGGACGCTTAACCGACTAAGCCACCCAGTGCCCCAGAAGTCCTTTTATCACTTGACTTCCATATTCCTCACTCTAACCAGAGGCTCTTAATGGTGTTTTGGGGCTCCTGGTATAATCAGTGTCTGGTTACACTCCAGATCCACCAGTCCTGAGAGGTCTTTTCTCTCCTATCCAACGCTGTGTTCCTCCCCCTCCATCTAATACCTTCAAGGTCCATCTCCACACATGTTCCCCTGCTCCCTTCTGGCGTGCATCAGCCAGGGCCTGCAATACTTTGGTATAGAAATCATATCCTCCGAGGAGGGAGACCCCTCCTTTTCCAGCCCAGGCCAGTACCCGATTCTGGTGTTATCCTGGTGGCCGAGAGGGCGATGAGGCAGGTACTGAGTAGAGCAGGTGTCATCTTATCAAGTACTTGCCTCAGTTCAGCTTTCGTAGCGTCTCCAGATGAGGAGACTGCTTTCTTTTGGCAAGAGAACGGCCTGCTTCTGCTGGAACAGAGATCAAAGGGGAATCTGGAAGTTTCAGGTTCCAAGGTCTCTCTGCTAAAATGTCCCTGTCTCTGGTATTAGTGTCCTGTTCTTTTTCTACTGGGACTCTGGCATCCCCATAGGAGATTATAGAGGTTGTGCATGTAGTCTTCTTCGCAGCTTTGCCACCAGTGCAAATAGGTGGCCCTCAAAAAATAAAACGTTGAGTGGCTCAGTCAGTTGAGCATCCAACTCTTGATTTCTGCTCAGGTCATGATCTCACAGTTCGTGAGTTGGAGCCCCTGTCAGGCTCTGTGCTGACAGCGGGGAGCCTGCTTGGGATTCTCTCTCTCCTTCTCTCTCTGACCCTCCACTGACTGCTCGTTCTCTCTCTCTCTCTCTCTCAAAATAAATCAAGTTTAAAAAAGTTTTAAAAAATAAAATGTGGAGCCTAGTTTTAAAAAGTACTTCTTTATTAGTTTCTGATTATAAAGATACTACATGCTCATTGTACAAAAGTTAAAAATACCAAAAAGTATAAAGGCATGGAAAAAACGATCACCTATAATTATACTACCCAGAGGCAACTGGCATATTTACTTCCAGTCCTTTTTGTTTTTGTTTTTTCTTTAGAGAGAAAGAGAGAGTGGGAGAGAGGGGAAGAGAGAGAAAAAGAGAAAGAGAGAGAGAGGGAGGGAAGGAGAGAGAGAGAGAGAGAGAGAGAGAATCTTAAGCAGGCAGGGTCCATGCTCAGCACAGAGCCAGATGCAGGTTTGATCCCACAACCCTGGAATCATGACCTGAGCCAAAATCAAGGGTCAAGTAGGATGCTCAACCAACTGAGACAACCAGGTGCTCCTCCAGTCTTTTTAAAAAAATATTTATTTTTGAGGGAGGGGGAGAGAGAGAGAAGATAGTGAGCAAGCACACAAGCAGAGAGGGGCAGAGAGAGAGAGAGCAGGAGACATTGAATCTGAAGCAGGCTTCACGCTCCTAGCTGTCAGCGCAGAGCCCAATGTGGCACTTGAACTCAAGAACCATGAGATCATGACCTGAGCCGAAGTCTGCCACTCAAAGGACTGTGCTACCTACATACTGAAACCCCCATCTTTTTTTGATGCATATTGTAACCTATGAGTTATATAACCTATGAAGTTACATATAAATACAATTTTATCTGTTCACTTAAAATATTCATTTAACATGAGAAAAATTTCCAATGTTATTAAAATCCTAGGTTTGAGTAGCTGAATTTGCAGAAGTCGATAAAGCCAAACTTACTTAACTGTTCTTCTATTATCGGGTATTTAAGTTGTTGCCAAATTTTTCTGTAAGGGCAGGGGTGAGGGTTTGGAGTCACACATACTTGAGTTCCAGTCTTGATTCTGTTTACTACCTGTGTAGCCCTGGGTAAATTACTTAATTTCAAATTCATCATCTAAAAATGGTGATGAGGTGCCTTAGGTGGCTCATTTGGTTAAGTGTCTGACTCTTGATTTTGGCTCAGGTCATGACCTCACGATCATGAGATTGAGTCCTGAATTGGGCTCTGTGCTGGACATGGAGCCTGCTTGAGATTCTCTTTCTCCCTCTCCCTCTGTCCCCCATCTCCCATTCACTCTCATGTGCACACACACACACACACACACTCTCTCTCTCTTAAAAAATAATAAAAAATTAAAAAAATAAGAATGGGGATAACAGTTCCTGTCTCTTAAGGTTTCTGTGAGGATTGAGTGATAGGTATAAACACCAAAAGCAGCTCTTGGCACATAGCAGGTGTTCAATAAATGACACTGTGATGGGACATCTTTCTGCAGGAAACTTGGTCCCCATTTTGGATGATTTTATTGAATTCTCAATTTTTTTTACTTCCCCAATTGCCCTCTGCTGTATAGCATAATGATTAAGAAGAAAGACTTGCTGGGGTGGGGTGGGGGGCTCCTGGCTGGCTTAGTCATTAGAGCATGTGACTCTTGATCTTGGGATTGTGACTTCAAGTCCCATGTTGGGGTATAGAGATTACTTAAAAATAAAATCTTTCTTTTAGGGGCACCTGGGTGGCTCAGTTGATTAAGTGTCTGACTTAGGCTTGGGTCATGATCTCCCGGTCTGTGGGTTCGAGCCCTGCATTGGGCTCTGTGCTGACAGCCTGGAGCCTGCTTCAGATTCTGTGTCTCCCTCTCTCTGCCCCTCCCCCAGTTGCACGCAGTCTCTCTGTCTCAAAAAATATATATAAAATTTTTTTTAATAAAATCTTTTTTTAAACATATTTTCTCTTTTTATTTATTTTAGAGAGAGCATGTGTAAACAGGGGAGAGGGGCAGAGGAGAGGGAATCCTAAGTAGGCTCCACACTCAGCACAGAGCCTGACATGGAGCTTGATCTCATGACTCTGGCATCATGGATGCTTAATCGACTGAACCACCCAGGTGTCCCTAAAATAAAATCTTTAAAGAAAAAAAAAAGAAGAAAAACTTAGGAATCAGGCTCTGGGGTTTCCAATCTTGGCTTTGCCAGTCACTAGCTGTTAAACTTCATGCAAGTGGTTTAACTTCTCTATAGCTCAGTTTCTTTATATAAGATGAGAAAGCAATGGTATATATCTCATAGTATTGTCTTGAGAACTGAATTACTATATAGAAAATACTTAGAATTGCCTCATACATGGTAAACATTTTGTAACTGTGATTACTATTATCATCATCATTATATATTGGCCAATACCATCAGTCAGAATTTCTCACTGGCTAACTTTTTCCTCAGATTTCCCACTCCATTGCACAGTTCCTTCACTCCCTTCTTCCTCTTCTCACTTCTCCCCGATCCAAAATTTAATTCTTATTTTATATTATCTCTGTTTAGACTTTTCCTTCCAAATCATACATGAGAGGCTCAAATTTTCTGGGAAATGTCATAGTAGAAACATTTACCTAACACTTACTCTGTGCCAAGCACTGTGCTAAATGCTTTATGTAGATCAACTCACTTAATCCTCACCACAGTCTTATGAGGTAGATATAACTATTATGCCCACTTTATACGTGGAGGACATTGCAGTTTTGGAAAGCTGTAACAACTTACCAAGGGCTATACTCTAGGAATTGAGGGAGTCAGGAATTGAACCCAGGTTTGTGGGATTCCATATCCTATACTCTAACCATTGGAAGATGGTATTACACAGTGGTTGAGATCATACACTTCAGTGTCAGACTGTCTTTGTTGAAATTCTGGATTTGTTTACTGTCACTTATTACCATCATGCCTACCTAAGTGGCTCTCAAAAGGAATTGCCATTCAATTTGAGATAGAAGCAGGTGTGATCCAGTTGTGTTTTTCTATAGTGTTTTCTCCAATACCCAACAAAGAACCTGCTGTAGAACAGAGATGTCTTATAAACATTTGCTCAAACAAACAAATATATTCAATATTCTATTATAGGCACTATCTGAGTTATGAACATGATTGATTTATTGTCCTTGCCCTCAAGGAATTTACAGACTAGGAGAAACTAGATAGGTGCTTAAATCATCATAATGTCAGAAAGAATGTGCTAATGCTTCTATATAAAGACAAAACTGTTTACAATAGCAAAGAAGGGGGAGAGAGTACTTAATTTTGCAGCATCCACTAAGGTCTCCTGGAGAAGTTATTGTTTGAGATGGTCTTTAAAAATAGGTAATCTTTTTTAGAAGGAGGGTGGGAAGGAATAGTATTCTAGGCAAAAAGAATAGCAAGAAAAAGGCATAGAGTAAGGAGGGTTTGAGGTATGTTCAAGGAATGGCAAGTGACTGAGTAAAGCCTGAGCATAGTTTTGAGGTATGAGAAGGAGTTGGGTAAGGGCAAGGTGATGTCCAACCTTGGGTGTCACTGAAGTAGACATTTTGGACTGCTCAGCATTCATTCATCTACTTCCAGTAACAATCCCTGATTTTCACTTGGGGATCTACTCTACCTTATTCTCAGCGCAATATGGTTAGGTAGGGCAGACTCCATCCATACACATGGTGCAGACCCAGGCCAACTGATGTGTAGAACATCACTGCTGACAATGACACATGTCATATCAGACCAATCAGGGCCCCCCAAATTCAATTTTTCCTATACCTTATACTTTTAATACGGGAGAAATGGGTTCCCTTTTTCCCTAGGATTGGACCTAGGAGTGTGCAGGCTGGAGCAACAGCAACCGTCTTGCCACTATGAAGGGGCAGCATGACTAAGAAGGAGATTACAAATTAAAAAAAAAAAAAAAAGTCAAGCAAAGCTAAGCACTGGAGAGAAACTAGTCCTGGTAAAACCAGCACTTCTAACTTCTCAGTATGTGAGGCATACTACTCTGCCGTAAGTTTTCTCAAGCCAGGTCCAGTTGCATCTTCTGTCACTTGCAACCAAAAGGGCTTTGAGGTGGTCACGCTAGGAATTTGTATTTTATCTTGTAGGTGATGGATTCAATGAAAGGATTCACAGGGGCTGGTGACATGAACCCATTTGTGTTTTGTCAAGCTTGCTCTGGTATGTGGTGGGGAGCAGATACTCTGAAGACAGAAGGATATAGATTTAAACACCATCTCTGTCATTTATTTGCTCTGTGACTTCAGGAAGTGTATCAGTCAGAGTTCTATCAGAGAGACAGAACCTATATCTCTCTATATATGCATATATTCTCTGTAGCCAAATATACATATCTATCTATCTATCTATCTATCTATCTATCTATCTATCGAGACAGGGAGGGAATGGAGGAGATAGGGAGGGAGGAAGAAAGGGAGGGAGAGATTGATGTAGTGCAAGGAATTGCCTTTTGGGATTATGGATGCTGGCAAGTCTGGAATCTGTAGGGCAGGCCAGTAGGCTGGAAATTCTCAAGTAGGAGGAGCCGAAGCAATGGTCCAGAGGTGAATTTCCTCCTCCTCCAGGAAACCTCAGGTTTCCTCTTAAGGCCTTAACTGATTGGATAGGGCCTATCCAGATTTTGAGGATAGTCTCCATTATCTAAAGGTCAACTGATTATAAGTTAATAACCACATCTACAAAATATCTTGACATCGGCCCTTAGATTTGATTTAATTTTTTAAGTCTATTTATTTATTTTGAGAGAGAGCGAGCATGCGAGCAGGAGAGAGAAAGGGAGAGAGAGAGACTCCTAAGCAGACTCTGCACTGGCAGCACAGGGCTCAACCTGGGGCTTGAACTCTCAGACTGTGAGACCATGACCTGAACTGAAATCAAGAGTTGGCATTCAACTTAATGAGCTATGTAGGCACCACTGATTTGATTTCGTTTTTAATTAAATAGTTGTGTACTATAGTATAGCTGAATTGGCACATAGAACTAGCCATCCTAGGAATTTACTTAATTTCAAGTTCCCTTAGCTATAAAATTGAGATACTGAGCCTTACTTACCCTATACATGAAAATATACAGAAAGCAGAACTTTACATAAAGGAGGGCATAGCGCTTGATGTAGTAACAGCTCAGTTTATGGGAATAATTGAGGAACACTTAGCAACAGGTTAGAAAGGCAGGATTTGGTTTGGTTTGGATAAGAATATACGTTTCCAATCTGACTGCTTTTTTAAAAAAATGTTTATTTATTTATTTTGAGAGAAGGAGAGTGAGAGAGAGTGTGTAAGGGGTGGGGAAGAGAGAGAGGGAGAGAGAGAAAATCCCAAACAGGCTCTGCACTGCCAGTGCAAAGCTGGGTGTGGGGCTTGATCTCACCAACCATGAGATCTTGACCTGCAGAAATCAAGAGTCGGCTATAGGGTTCCTGGGTAGCTCAGTCAGCTAAGCCTCTGGCTCTAGATTTTGGCTGGGGTCATAATCTCACTACTGGTAGGATCAAGTCCCTGTGCCGGGCTCTGTGTTGACAGCATAGAGCCCGCTTAGGATTCTCTCTCTCCCTGTCTCTCTGCCCCTCTTGTATTCTCTGTGTATCTCAAATAAATAAATAAGCTTTAAAAAAAAAGAAAAAAGAGTTGGAACCTTAATTGACTGAGCCATCCAGGTGCCCCCTGGATGCTTTTTAAGTAAAAGTAATGTAAATACGTGGGAAAAGGGTCCAACCAGTTCAACTTGGTAGTCATTGAAAAGTAACTTTCCCTTCTACTCCAGATGGTCAGGCCTTTTACTCAGAAATAATCAGTGTTGATAGTTTCCTAATGTCTCTCCCAGATTTTTTCTATATGTGCGCACATACACACACTTTTTCACACACAGTTCTCCCCACCCAACCCCCACCAAGAATCTTATTGTTTTAGTTTTATAGTCTATCTTGGAGGATGCTCCTTTCTTCACATACAAATATACATCTTTTAAAAAATGGCCACAATGTGTTCCACTGTGTGGTTAAACAATAATTTATTTATTTAATAAGTCCCTAGCTGATGGCCAGTTAGATTCCTAACATTTTTATTATAAATAATACAAGAGAAAACATCTTTGTACATATACTTTTGCATAATGTACAAGAATGCCTGTAAGATAAATTTTTAGAACTGTAAGTGCTGCATTAAAGAGTTTGCACATTTGAAATGTCAATAAATGGTACCAGCCAGGGGCACCTGGGTGGCTCAGGCTGTTGAGTGTCTGACTTCGGCTCAGGTTATGATCTTGTGGTTCATTAGTTCGAGTCCTGTGTTGGGGGCCTCTCTGCTGTCAGTGCGGAGCCCGCTTGGGATCCTCTATCCCCCTCCCCTTCTTGTGTGCTCTCTCTCTCTCTGAAAAATAAATAAACATAAAAAAAATGGTACTAACTAGTCCTTCAAAGAAATCACATTGGTTTATATCCCACCAATAATATATGAAGGTGCTTGCTTCCCTACTCCCGTATGAACATGGCCATCCCGGATTTAAACCCACATTTTTCTTTTAAAGTAGCCAAGTACTTATTTAAAAGAACAGGCATCATAACAATCCCATTTCTAGGCAAGAGCTGCAGTTTTATTTGGGTTTTAGCTTTTGGATAGCAGAGCTCAGCCTTCTGCCCTGTCCTGCATCCACCACTGTGAAGGGTTGGGGCAGATGACAGAATAATTGCAGGTCACCAGGCTAAAGGGCAGTCCAGACCCCAGGCCTGTGCCTTGCCTGATGATAGAAATGCAAACAAGACGGGTTCTATTATAGAACACAGGGCCATTGTCGGGAAACCACAAATTGCTGACTTGCTCCTGCAAACAATCGATATTCAGAAGCTGAGTCCAGGAATTCTAAAGCTGCACCCTGCATAAAGGGCTGAGGGGAAGGGGGAGGGAGAAGATACTCTTTTAGAAGTGAAACCAGCAACAAAGAGCCACCAAGGAGGCCTCATGTCCCCTTCACTGCTCCCTCTAATGATCCCAGAATCAGATGCTGCCAAAGCTGGAATGGATCGTAATTTATCCCATCCTAATAGAGGGTGTACATATAGATAAAGAGCCAGGGCAGTTTCAAGAAGAGTTAATTTTTAGTGAAAGAATGTGCTGCAGTGGTTAGTAGGTACACCTGGGCTCAAATCCTGACTCAGTCACTTACCAGCTCTATGACCTTGGGCACAGCACTTCATCTCTCTCAGCCTCAGTTTTCTTATCTATAGAATGGACATAATAACACTTATGAGGTCCTTGTGAGGATTTGATTGAATGATTATGTTTGTAAATAACATGAACACCATGATTACATACATCCCAAATGTAAGTGAGGGGACAGATGAGGATCAATCTGGGGTTCTGACTTATATGCTTATTTAATATGTGGGAAAATGCAGGCAACAGAGGCTCTAACTACTTAATGCTAAATTTACCAGGAGAGCTTGGACTCCTTAGGCAACACTTTAGCAAGCCATGTCAAAGAGCTTTCCCAATTTGTACTGAAAGTACCTCGCCTGCAGCGCCCATATCATAGGGGGTGGCAAGAAACATCTTTGCTCCAGGGAACTTTTCCTTATGAAGCAGAGTTTCAACCTATGACTGGAGAGATTGTTCTAGTGGCCAGAGTGTAGATCGAAGGACTGACAGAGCTAGAAGTTTTCTGGATCCAGGCAAGGAAGGTGGGGTTCAGACGAAGCCTTGGACCCTGGCAGGAGAACTGAGCCAACCCAGGGGTAAGGGGGAATGCTGGACCTCAGAGCCTCCTTGTAGGCTTACTGGACCAGGCTTGGGGCAGCAAGAGAACTTTCAAAAAGGGGTTCTTCAAATCAGAAGACTATTGATACTGGTGAGGATGTGGAGAAATGGGCACCCTCCTACACTGTTGGTGGGAATGTAAACTGGTGCAGCCCCTCTGGAAAACAGTGTGGAGGTTCCTCAAAAAATTAACAATAGAACTCCCCTAGGACCCAGAAATAGCACTGCTAGGAATTTACCCAAGGGATACAGGAGTGCTGAGGCATAGGTGCACATGTACCCCAATGTTCATAGCAGCACTCTCAACAATAGCCAAAGCATGGAAAGAGCCTAAGTGTCCATCAACGGACGAATGGATCAAGAAGATGTGGTTTATCTATACAATGGAATACTACATGGCAATGAGAAAGAATGAAATCTAGCCATATGTAGCAACATGGATAGAACTCGAGGGTGTTATGCTGAGCGAAATAAGTCAGGCAGAGAAGGACAGATACCATATGTTTTCATTTATAGGTGGATTAGGAAAAATTTAATGGAGGACCATGGGGAAGGAGAAGGGGAAAAACAGTTGAGGAGAGGAAGGGAGGCAAACCATGAGTGACTCTTAAATACTGAGAACAAACTGAGGGCTGATGGGGGTGGGGGAGAGGGGAAGGGGGGTGATGGGCATGGAGGAGGGCACTTGTGGGGATGAGCACTGGGTGTTATATGGAAACCAACTTTACAATAAACTATGAAAGAAAAATATAAATAAATAAAAGAAAGGGGTTCTTGATGCACAGCTTGGCTTGGTGTACTGAAACAATCCTCTACAATCTTATATATGAGTTTATATGAATAAGGTGGAAGTATTTATTTCGATTATGTTTGCTTACATGTGAAAAGAAACCATGGGCTGTTTCACAGAATTGTTGAGGTCCGTCCTGGGCTGATAGAACACTCCATGGCCCAGGTTACTTCTCTATTGTGGCTCCACCATCCTCAGCATGTGGCCTTCACATCATGATCCATGATGGCTACTCCTGTCACATGTCTGCTATTCCAGCCAGCTAAAGAAGGGAGGGACAAAGAAGGGCACATTCCCTCAATTTAGGGACATGCCTCAGAGGTAACCTGCATTACTTCTCATATCTTGTTGGCCAGATTTAGTCATATGGCCATACCTACCTGCAAGGAAGGCTGAGAAATGTGGTCTTTCTTTTGGGTGAACAAGTGCCTGGCTAAGATTCATGAGTTCTTATAGAAAGAAGTAGGGAAAAATGGATACCAAGGGACAACTAGCAGCCTCTGCTATAGTCAGTTTGTCATCTCTTTTCCTAAGGAACTGCATGCCCTGAAGTCATAGAGTATGGGAATATCCTTGTGGGAGGACAGGTCTCTTCTTTGAGGGAGTGACGATCCTTTGTGAGAGACAATTGTGAGAGAACAATTAAGTACAAGAGAAAAAATTGGTGTGAAGGATATGCCTGAGACAGGCAAGTGAAAGACTAGCTGTCTGTCTGAGTCTCCTTCCGGGGGTTGGGACTTGGAGCAGTCTACACAGGGCCCAATAGGACCTTTGATTGCCTCTGATGCACGCACAGGATGAAGCCTCCCATAGAGTGTTCCAAGCTGAAGAGTAGACTTGACCTGAAGGTGATCTAACTCTTGTTGTCCTTAATATTTATTTCAGTTTTGCCATCCCCTGAGCCCTAGGGCAAGTCTTAACTGACCATGTGTGGTCACAGCCATGCCACATGGAATTATGAGAAGAGAGGGTATCTGTCCGCGTTTGAATGCAGGCTCCATCAGGGCAGGCCCCCTTTCTGTTATGTAAAGGTTGCCTGATGGCGAAAGGCACAAGCTTTCATGGATTGCTTCTCCTACATTTAACCTCTGCTGCTTCCTTTCCTTGACACCCCCTGGAAGCCCTTCTCTGTGGCAATGACTTAGAGGCAGGGTATGTCTCTGGCTTAGCACCATATCCCCAGTGCCAGATGCATAGGAAGCAGTGATTGAACTGAACAAATCTACCATACAAAATCCTTCATAGTCTATCTGGTTCTAGGGCACATTTTAGTCTATTCCTTTAGCCTATGGTCTGGGTAGTCTCTAGCCTTAACTGCCTGCATAGAATAATAGCAGTATTGATAATCACTGTGCATTGCTGGGGTACCTGGGTGGCTCAGTGGGTTAAGTGTCCAACTTTGGCTCAGGTCATGATCTCACAGCTCATGAGTTCAATCCCTGCGTTGGGCTCTGCTGACCTCTCAGAGCCTGGAGCCTGCTTCAGATTCTGTGTCTCTTTCTCTCTCTTTGCTCGTCTCTCATTTGCACTGATTCTCTCTCTTTCTCTCTCTCTCAAAAGTAAATATTAAAAAAAAGAATTAAAATTATTGTGCATTGAGCATGTAACAAGTGCTAGGTGTTGTTCTAAGTGTCTATATGCACCGACTCATCTGATCCTTACGGAACTCAATCATGTGAGTAGAATTATTCTCCCCAGTTGTATGATGAGGAGATTAGGCTCAGAGACGTGAAATAATTTGCTGAAGGTCAGATAGCCAGCAAGTAGTAGAGCCAGGACTTGAAGTCAGGCAGTGTGCCTAGACCCTCAACCATTCCTAGCCCCCTCCCGCCTCCCCATCTAGTGTCTGTTTCAGAAGTGGCTTTGCTTCTGAGGTCACTGAGCCTGAGCTCTGCTGGAATGTCTTTCCCTGATTTCTGGCTCTAGCAAACTCTACTTGCTCCTTAAAGTCCAGCTTAGATATACTGTCTCTAACCCCACCTGCTTCTCCAGCCAGCGAGGGAGGCTACCCCTCTTTTCTCTTGTTCCCTTTACTATTTGCTCTTAGAACTGTACTGGGAGCTCTCCTGAAACAGTGACCCCCATATCATGCCTTGGTATCCCCAGCCCTCAGCAGCGTGCCTGTATGTGGAAGGTCCTTTGTTTGTGTTTGTTGAATGAGTAACTGAGCCCACTATTTCACATACAAGGAAACAAGCCTTGAAAAGAGGCTGAGGGACTTGTCTGCGTCACAAAACAAGTGAGAGAAAGAGCCAAGGCCAGACCCCAGGGTCCTGACTCCCAGCCTCACTCTCTCTAGTACACAACAACCTTGTCTGTGCATGGAAAATCTGGAAAGCCTTCTTCCTGAATGCTTGAGCCTTTCTTAATTCTGTCTTACATCTCACCCCAAAGAGGACCTCTTTGAGAATACTGGTGGGAGAGTGAGTTTTGGCAAGTCTTGTCTGGGAGTCATGAGGCAACAGAGAAAAATAGACAAACAATCCTGGGTTGTATTTTGCTGACCCAGTCCTCAAAAACAGCGGAACAAAACACTCAAAACTCAGGCTGGGGCCTCTGGCCAGCAGGGCACCAGATCAACTTGGATGGAATTCACTAAAGGGATCTTCCTCCCTTTTCTTAAAATGGTGGGGGCTGTAGAGAGGAAATGTTTTCTAGTTTGTTTGGATTTTCTTTAAGGCAAAGAAAAAAACATTGAAAATTTCACAAGGCCCTAGAAGCTTCCAAATGTAAACCAGCTCTGCCCTAACTCACTGCCCCATCCTGCCAAATTTGAGTCCACTGTATCCCTGGATGTGAAACTCTCCCCATTCTCTGGCCAGAAAAGGCTGGAGAAAGAGCTGATCAACATTAATCATAGTTGGAAAAATCAGAGAAATTATTAAGTAAACATTAAATTTATTTTACTAACTCTCAACTCCAGTCTTCTATATAAATACGGGAAGTGGTGAGAGCACAAGCTTTTGAGAAAGCAGATCAGGGTAGCAATCCTGATCCTACCACTTCCCAGCTGTGACTTTGAGTAGATTAATCACCCTCTCTGAGCTTCAGTGTTGTTATCTGTAAAACTGGTTAAAGTACCTGTTGCTTAGGTTGTTGTGAGGACTGAACGAGATAATGTAAGTACGATGCCCAGCATTGTGCCTGATATCTAATAAATGCTTAATCAATATTAGCTATTATTATTATTTGCACATGATGTCCTTTATGGCTAAAATGCCCTTTTGCCTTGTCTGCCTAGGAGACTTCTACTCATCCTCCAATACCTATCACAAGGATGTCCCACTTGGCGAGGCATCTTCATCTCTGTTTCCTCTCCAGTGTGGTCCCTGGTTGTCTAAGTTCTCCCGCGCGCCTCTCGTCTTTGCCCTTCTAATGGAACAGGAATCTCACTGGATGGAAATCATTGGTTTCCCTGCCTGTCTTCCCCAGTGGGTACTGTCAGCCAGGAGAACAGACTCAGGTCCGGGTCCCTGGGCCTTAGGAGGTGGCATCTCCATCCTTAGATTAGAAACATGAGGAGGTTGGGAATAGGGGAGCTTGCAGGGCTGGGAACTGCACGATTCCCAGGCGCAGTAGTCACACTGTATTCTATTCTTCTGTGTGAACAGGGCCCCTGGAGTCATGTGACGAGGTGGCTCTGGCCTCTGCATCAGACAGACTTGGTCTCAAACCTTAGCTCTGCCACTTTCTGGCTTCCTTCCCATGGGCCGTCTAACCGATGTGGGCCTCAGTGTCTTCACTTGCAAATGGTGTTATGCTAGTGACCTCTCAGACTGTGGTTAAGATTAAATGAGATCACACAGGTAACACTCCCGATGGTGCCTGGCCGGTGGTAGTTGTTACTTGGCACTGGGTTTTTAATGACAGGATACCTACCAGAGTTGAGCATCAGACTGTGTCTGCATTATGGTGTAATTCCAAGGCAGTGTGAAGAGGCAGAAGAACAGTGCTCTAGAAGATAAGGATCCTGGGAACAAGGCGCTGTGTGTGTGTGTGTGTGTGTGTGTGTGTGTGTGTGTGTCTTCTGTTCTCAGCCCCACCATTATGGTTCATCTTTTCTTCTCTGCCCCAAGGCCACCCCAGTGTTACTCACCACATTCGGCCAGAGGAATCTGAGATGGAGGGGCTACCAGGAGCCCACTGAGCCTGGACAGGCTGCCTGGGGGCTGAGAAGCAGCAGCAGCCTTGGGGAGTGGCACTGCTCTGGGCTGGAGCCGTGGGGGAGGTGGTGGTTCAGAGCCTGGGTGGTGGTGCCTACAAATCCCCCTTCTGCCTCTTCCTGGCCATTTTACCTGTCTGTGCCTCAGCTCCCTCACTGTACTGGTCAGCCAGGGCTGCCCTAAAAATCTCCAACAGACTGGGTGGCTAAGACAAGAGAGATACATTTCCTCACAGTTCTGGAGGTTAGAAGTTCAAAATCAAGGTGTTGGCAAGGGTTGTATTCTTCTGAGGCCTCCCCTGTGGCTTACAGGTGGCTTCTCCTTGTGTCTTCACTGGGTGTTCCCTCCTGTCTGTTTGTGTCCAAATTTCTTCTTATTTTATTTATTTATTCATTTATTTGAGAGGGGCAGAGAGAGGGAGAGAGAGAATCTTAAGCAGGCTCCATGTCCAGCACAGAGCACAGCACACAGGCTCAGTCTCATGACCATGAGATCATGACCTGAGGTGAAATCAAGAGTTGGACACTTAACTGACTGAGCCACCGAGGTGCCTCCAAATTTCTGCTTCTTATAAAGACACCAGTCATATTGGATTAGGGTCTACCCTAATGATCTCATTTAACTTAATTTCCTCTTTAAAGACTCTCTAATACAGTTACATTGTTAGGTGTTGGGAGTTACAACTTTGACATAGGAATTTTGGAGGAGACACGATAGATCATTTAACACTCACCTATAAAACGGAGACAGTAAATTGTTCCTACCTCACATGGCTCTGCTGAGAATTAAAAATATTCATGACAATAAAGTACTTTAGAATGTTGCTGGCTCATAAGTGTTAGCCCTTATTGTTGTCAGTCGGATTTCTTGGCATCAAATGAGGGCCTTATGCTGGGCACTGGGGAGGGAGGTGGGGAGGAGCAGGTCCAGCCCACAGGAGGCTGACCCAGCTTGCCACTGACCAGCTTTGTGGCCCAGACCATTTTCCCCATTGGAAAGTGCCAGGAGCAGAGCTCAGAGGGAAGTAAACCTCCAAATAGCCCAGGGGAAGAATGGCGTATGGATCTGCAGTGACATGGGTAAGGCAGTGGAGTTCACTTATTCATTCAACAAACATGAACCGAGAATCTCCCCTTGGAGGCAGTGTGCTCAAGGTTGAGGATATAGAAGTGTGAGAGGTGCGGTTTTTGAGTTAGGAGTGTTCTGTCCAGGGTGGAGAGTGAGGAGTGCAGAGAGGAAGGGAAGAAGAGGGAACCAGGCACATTCCATGCGTTTCCCCACTTAGTTCTCATAATCACTTTGTCAGGTAGGTAATTCAGGTATTTTTATCCCCACTTGGTAGATGGAGTCATTGAGACAGAGTGCTTGCCAAGGTCACACGGCAGAGCCAAGATTTGGACTGGTCTGCTTGACTGAAGGCCAGTTCTCTTTCCTCTTTGCCTTTGATGGTCAGTTATGTTTCCTTCTAGTACAACGCTCTCAGATTCTATGCCAAAAAATAGACAATGGATGTCATGTTCTAAGAGTCCTCTCAACCGACCAGTAAGGGAGCCCCACTGTCTGCTCAGGAATGATAGGCACTCATCTCATCTGATCTGCCTCCTCTTCTAAGGAGGAAGGGGAATGAGCCTCACCCTCACAAAAGCTTTCTGACTTCAGTCAGGGGAGTGCCAGTAGTGTGACATGCCATCCAAGTGACTTCACTCTGCCTGGTTGTTTTAACCCCAGTGCTTACTAGAGTCCCATCATTTCACACTGGAAAATACAAAAGTTTCAGGACTGCTCCATCACCAAGTATCCGTTCACAAGACGAAAGGCTGGGAGAAGACACGCAGGGCCAGTCCCTGAGGCACCATCCAGGGACTTCTAGTCTCTACTCACATAGTTCCAAGCCAGGACGATCATTTTTCTCTCCAGCTCTGGCTAGAAGAGCTGAACTTCACCTTGCTGCATTTTGCCAAAAAAGCTTTCAGGCCAGGACAGTGAAGGGATTTGCCGAAGGTCACCTAGAACACTGGTGGAAAAGCCTGAATCAGAATCCTGCCACTTGGAAACCAATTCTGTTCTTGGCCTCATAGTTGAGTAGAAATAATCCTGAAGGAGATTCAGACTGGGTTCTCTCCTCCACTTGGCCATTTAATGTGAATTAAATGACATTTAGTTCAATAGCCAAGGGCCTAATATATGCCAGGCATGTACTTACATGCAGTGTGGCCACAGGAAAGTAATTTTCTCTCTGCACTTCAGCTTCCTTATCTTTTTTTTTTTTACTTTTTTTAAATGTTTTTATTTATTTCTAGGAGAGAGAGAGAGACAGCGTGAGGAGGGGAGGGTCAGAGAGAGAGGGAGTCACAGACTCTGAAACAGGCTCCAGGCTCTGAGCTGGCAGTCAGCACAGAGCCCCACGCGGGGCTCGAACCCACGAACTGCGAGATCATGACCTAAGCGAAAGTCGGACGCTTAACCGACTAAGCCACCCAGGTGCCCCTCCAGGCGCCCCTTCCTTATCTTTGAAGAAAGCCCTTCCTATGCTGCTTCTTTCAGAGCTGTGCTGTGGGGATTCAATGAGAAAAAGGAAGCAAAGTGCTTTGTAAACTGTAAAGTGAGGCGTACAGTGAGGGGTTGTTGCGAAGGCCATCCTATTCGAGGTCTACTCCGCCTGGAGCAGACTTCCACCTGAGCACTGCCCATGATACTGGGATTTGTCTCTCTCCCACTCCCCGAGGGGAGAATGTTTGGGTTCAGCTTCGATTTCCCAGAGCCCACCTCTGGGGTTAGAATGTGGCAGGTGCTTAATAGAATATATGAATATCCTGATGATCCAGTTCTCAGGTCCATGGAGACACTTGTTCTAGGCCCTGGTTCTAGGGCTGCCAGTAAAGTGAGAAATGTTGACAAAAGCTTTGAGATGCCTTGTGTGTTGGGGTTGGAGGGCCAGGGAAGTTGGTGGGAAAGAGGCCCAGGCTAAGTGAGGGTCAGACACATCTGGCGGGGCACGCATTTCCGGCCCAGAAATCAAAGCCAGACAGCACCACCACACAGCTTGTTTGTTACCTTTTGTGTCGGCTGGGGTTCTGGGTGCTGTGGGTTGCTCAGTGAACCTCTGGCTTCCATAGGCCGACTTTTCCCCGTTGGTCCCCGTGCCCAGACCGGGGTGAACATGGCATCACACCATCTCCATGGTTCTCCGCTAGGTGCCACACTGCCCTGAAGCTTCTAGAGGAGACTGAGGTCACTGGGCTCATGGAGCTGCCAGAGCCCGGACTCTGCAGGACCCGGAAAAAAGCCCCGCCCCTTGCTTTGATCGGCTAGTTATCAAGGCTGCTTTGCTCTGCAAGATGACCTCGGGGCCTCGTTTCCTTGCCAGCCACCCCATCAGCCTGAAGGCCACCCCTGCCTCTCCTCCCCCCACAGACAGACTCAGGTGGGGTAGAGACCGCTGGAAAGGGATGGGCTGGCTGTCTAGATACAGGAGCTGAGAAATCTAAGGCTGACCTTGGCTAAGCCCTCCACCACAGTAGCATGTTTTAAGAGTGATTTGTAAAAGAAAGCTGGACGTTTGGGGTGAACAAAGGGGCAGTTACAAAAGTCCTGTGTTTTAGGCCACACATCTGTTTACAGAGCAGAGTGACTGCAATCCTGGCCTGAGGCTGTGTTGGGCACTTATGGGGGAGGGAACAGAACCATGGCCACCTCTGCACATGGAGCTCTGGCCTGAAGGCAGAACAGAGCATCATAAGGCATGCCCTTCATAAAAGGGCAAAGGGCTTGAGATGGTCCTGAGGGTGTGAGGTCGTAGGAAGGGGAGAGGAAGCAGTGCTTGAGATGGCCTTCAAGCATGCAGGGGCCCTATTTAGTGGCTGGCCTCAGGAAGTAGTAACACCAAGATGCCTTAGGGTCCCGCCGGCTCCCTTTCTGACTGTCCATCTACTTGCTTGGGAACAAGCTCACGTGTGCCTAGCATTGCCCTTCAGTTGGAACAAAGCTCTTGGCTGTGCAAAAGACTAAACTGTCTGGTTGAGATCATGGATCACCATCGGGCAGTGGAGGGCTGGCAAGATGCACATCCTTGCTTCCCCGTGCACACTCACTCTGACTCCCTCATCCTCTGGCACGATGCTGTCTCTCCCACCCCATGTGCTTTCTCAGTTTTGCTAAGCGGACGGCTGCGCGCACCTGAAAGGCGTCCACAGTGAGTGTGCTGAACGCACCACCTGTCACCCCATTGTGCTGGAGTCGTGAGGGCTCACCCTTCCCACTCGGCTCCCGGCTGTCTGCTCGTGCTGTTTCCTGCACCCACGGTACCCTGCTTAGCTCTGTCACAGCCCAACTTACCCTCAGATGCCTCACTTGTTCGTCCCTTAAGCCCTTTGTGAGACCGGAGCTTGCTTTCAAGTTCCCACAGCACATTCTGTGGTCCTCTGAGCCTTTTGCAGATTGAACTTACTTGTGGCTGTTTCCATTCTCAGGGCCCACACACCAGATGCTCCAGATGGGCTTGCCAGATTGTCCTCTCAAGGTGCTCCCTGCATGGCAGCCCACCATTATTACTCCCCGAAAGAGCAAGTATCTACCGAGTTCCTGTATGCTGGGCCTCGCTAGGAATTTTCACAGCCACCAGCTCATTTAAGTCACATAACACCAGGAGGTGGGGTTGTTATCTCATGAGGAAACAGAGTGGCCCCGTGACTGGTCCGGGGTTCCACAGCAAGTGATGGACCCAGGATTCAAATTCAGGTCAGCCTGACTCCAAGGCCAGCGTATTTTTTCCCCCTTATAAGCAGACACAAAATAGTAACACCAATTATCATTTATATTGTATTCTCACATACATTATTTCATTTGATCCTCACAACAGCCCTGTGAGGTAGGTAGGGTTATG
Organism: Hyaena hyaena; assembly: GCF_003009895.1. Taxonomy (NCBI): domain Eukaryota; kingdom Metazoa; phylum Chordata; class Mammalia; order Carnivora; family Hyaenidae; genus Hyaena; species Hyaena hyaena. Next base: position 4,360,573 of record NW_024080665.1, read on the forward strand.
TATTATGTTATGCCCATTTCACAGATGAAGAAATGGAGGTGGCTCAGTGAGGTGAGTGACTTGCACAAAGTCACACAGCACATTAGTGGCTTCACAAGTCCTTTACTTTCTCTAACGTCAAGCCGTGTGAATTAAGAAGCACCGAGAAGATGGCGAAAGTTACTTTTTATGGAGAAGGAAAAGGGCAGTGGTGATTTACAAGATTTCTTCCTTAAACTGTTTTGTTGTGGTCACAGCTTCTGCTGTGTCTGTTCTAACCTGGGTTCTCCTAAGTGATCTTCCCGAGTACCACTGGCCTGGTCGCCTAGGACAGCCGTTGGAGACTCCTGGGTCCCACTGTAGGGGGAAAAGGCCTTTATTACCTAACGGGTACAGCCTTACCCACGGCCCAGTAGACAAGCTCCCTGCTCCCAGGATGTAACTATAGGAAGCCCCTTCCTCAGCCCATCTCTTGTGGGTGCCTGTGTCACTAGGCTTCCCTGGTTTTGTCCAAGGGCCCTGCCCAATGGGGAAGGTTCTGGGACTTCCCTGGCCATACTTCAGGGATGAATCATATAATGGGCAGTTTTGAGGCCTGCACTGTTCATCACCCCCTCGGAAGTGGTGGCTTGGGGTGTCTTGCCTTGGACCTTATCCCAGGGAGGTCCACAAGTTGGTTATGACTAGAAATAGTACCACAGTGGAAGGCCACGTCTTTCTGAGCAACGTCCTAGGGCCTGGACACTTACTCTGAGAGCAGTGTTATGGTGACTCTGGGGCTCCTTGATGCAATCCGCCCTGCCAGATCCCGGTCTCCTTCCTCTGGCAACACTTCCTTGGAGCAACAAATCTTTGTCCTCCAACAGGAGGTGGTCAGAAGCTATGTGGAGCCACAGATGGTGAGGAGGTGGGTGAAACAGGGGTCACAAAACAAAGCGAAGCCATCACAAAATGGGACTGACTTACAAGGGATGGGAAGGGGGCTAACCTTGGTTCTGGACAAATCCCAGGGGGAATCCTAATTCCGAGTAATATTTTCAGAATAAGTGGCCTTTTAAGGTGACTATTCTGAAAGAGTAAATGCATATTTGGGTGACAAGGAAGGTCTGGATCCAAGACTAGAAAATGGGAGGGGAAGAACAGATTTTGGTTCAATATAAGGAAGGGCTTTCTGATAGCTAGCACTGGCCAACCATGGCGGGGGCTGGCTTGGGATTGATGAGCTTCCTGTTGCTGGAAGTATGCGAACAGGGATGTGATCACTTGAAGGTGCTGGGGAGAGGCGCTTAGCCCCAAATAGGTTGGGGCATGCTGGTGGCCAGGGTGGGCTAAGCAACCACTAAATTATTTTCCAACCCTGAGAGTCCATCATATTATTTGTTTAAAATGATCTCTTTCAATGATACTTCAAATTCTTGGGGAGAGGATTACAGGTTCACGTAACAGTCCACGTTATGAAACACCTTTCGTTGCACTGGCTCCAGGTACTTTAAAATCTTCGCAGGGACAGTGGCTCACTTGTGAAGTGAGAAATCCCCGAATGTTTACATTTGGCCCAGTCCAGAGGGATATCCCCAGCTTCTGAACACTGCCTGGACGCCTACTCCTCTAGGCCATGCCACAGCTCCACTCTTCGCACCACAGTGGGGGCCCAAAATGCAGCTCTGAAATCCTACTGCATTTCCAAGCCAGCCAAACATGGCTGCCCCTGGGCAAACAAGGCTAAGGTCCCGGCTGCGTCCTAGGGACAGAGGAGCAGGCAGGGTGGGAATCCCTGGTTACTTTACGTTCTGGGAAACTGAAGGGAGCCTCTTATTTTCACCCCTTCCCCTCCACCAGGGGCTGGCTCCTTTCACAGATGGCTAAGTGAGTCACTACCTAGTGGTACAGAGGGAGCTGCAGACTGTGGAAAACTTGCCGTTCCTTTGTAGCCAGAAAGCCCTCCTGTGGCCTCCTTTAGGACACATTGGCAGACATTTCACTTATGACAAAATGCCCATCTGTAGCTCAAAAGTGGCAAAGAAAAAGGGAGCTCCGTTGAGAGGACACATGGATTCCTATAGGTAGACTGCACTGTGGGGGGAATCAAGTCCTGCTAAGCGATTAATACGTATTAGTATAGTGCCCTGCCTCACGCCACTGGTGAGACACTCTCCAGGACCTTGGCTGACATGGAGCTTCTTTGGAGCCCCCCCTCTAGTGTTGCTGGGGTCCTTTTACCTATACCGTATTAATCGAATAATCTTATTGTTCATAAAATCCACAGCATGTGGGTGAGAAGAATCGATGCAGAAGCCATCACTCAGAGCAATTTTCAGCACCTCCTCCACGAAGACCTGGAAGCTGTTGATTTGCTTGTTGGCTGGCACCACCCAGAGCCTCTTGAGGTTCTGTTTGGTGTACTCCTCCTCTGGCAGGCCCTCCACATTGGCCACCCAGTCCAGAGTCAGGTGGTTGGGGTCCTGCAAGTGGGTGGTGATGGAGGAGAGATTACCATTGGAGCAATAGAAGAGCTTGGAGCCAAGGAGCTTGAGGAAGAGGCAAGAGGTACTGAAGATGTTGGCATTGAAGACCTCCATACTGGAGGAAGAGAGGCTATAGATCTGAGGGGCCTCCCGCACGGTGAAGTGGACTGTCTGCACACGCTGGTTCAGGGTGATGTTGAGCATGGCATTCTTCTCAGCCTTGGAGAGCTCCACCTCCTTCTCCTGCAGTGCCTCAATCAGGGGCTGCACCTGGTAGAAGTCAGCCTCCCTTCGGAGCAGGCCCATCTCCTGGAAGTCCTCAGGCAAGTCCAAGTGGGAGGTCCTCAGGAAGTTGAGGATGTAGCGGAACACTTTGCCATCACGGTCAATGAAGCAGTTGCCTTGGCTGTCCCTCTTGGTGGGCATCTTCCCACTGAACATGGCGCCCAGCATGGAGTCGGGGAAGCTGGTCAAGGTTGCCAGTGAGGTCGTATAGAGCTTCCCCCCGACGTTCAGTGTGATGGGGTCAGACATGGCAGGAGGCTGGGGTGCTGGAAAGTAGTCCTAGAGAGGGAGAAAAGTGAGAAATTACCCAACCATATCTGGTGTCTTAGTCTGTTGAGGGGTTTATAAAAGAATACCATAGACCGGGTGGCTTAAGCATTTATCTCTCACAGTTCTGGAGGCTGGGAAGTAAGTCCAAGATCAAGGTGTAGGCAGATTTGGTGTCTGGTAAGGGTCGTCTTCCTACTGTGTCCTGGTGTAACAGAAGGGGCAAGGGAGCTCTCTGAAGTCTCTTTTAAAGGCACTAATCCTGTTCATGAGGGCTCTGTTCTCATAGCCTAGATGCAGACTCCCAAAGGTCCTACATTCATTACAGTGGAGATTAGGAATTCAACACAGAAACCTGGGGGACACAAGCATTCAGACCATAACATCAATGTACGTACAGTTCTCAACTCCTTATTGTAGATCAAGCCTACAGTCCTAGAGGTCAAAATGAATGAATGTTCGATGAACAAATGGATGGTTGATAATTGCCACATTATCTAAGCATAGCAGGTTCACTAGGGAGTTAAAAAAAAAAAAAGAAAAAACAAAGCCTGGGTTCTACTCTCCAGAGATTATTGTAATTGGTCTTTAATACCCCAGGCATTGGTATTTTTTTAAAAGCACCCTTGGTGATTCTAAATGTTCAGTTAAGACACGGAACCACTGTTCTAAGGAATAGGAAAGAAAATGTGCTTGGACTAAATGCTCTATTACCTGCTCTTACACACATTTGTTTACATAATGGTCATATATCTTTTGACTTAGATAATACCACCATCCATCCCTATCGTGCAGATGAAAAACACTTTCGGGATTCATTTCCCATGCTCAGAGAGGTGAAGGGCCATGCCAGGTTTCAAACCCAGGTTCCTTTATGTGAGAGCAAAAAATACGTAAATGCTTACTAACCAAATACTGGTACCTTCTAAGTACCTAGCCAATGCTCTGAGATTTAGTTCTCCAAGCCCACATTCCTGCTGCTGTACCAATGATGTCTTCTCATCATTGTTCTGTCTCAAGGAATTTACAATGAATAGCTATGATTACTGCCATTTCCAACAATCTCCAAGGCTTACAAGGGGCCACTCAGCCCTCTGGACTCTGACACCCTTTCTTGGACTCTCATCCTCCTGTAACAACTAGCCTTGCCATGAAGATGCTCTTGGCTCCTGGTGGCCTGCCCTTTCCCATCATGATGGCACCCCAGCCACCTCTGAAAAATGTGAGTTTTAGTGCAAATGTGGGACTATGCGCAGAGCACCCTTCACCCGTTCTCTACCCGCTCCTTAACAAGGCTCCTCTCCCTCCGATCTTACAGCCTCTAGTGTCTAAGGCTGGTGAGTCTCCTTCAACCTGAAGTCTTTTTTTTCTTTAATTTTTTTTTTTAAATTTTATTTCTGAGAGAGAGAGAGAGAGAGTCAACGTGAGCAGGGGAGGGTCAGAGACGGAGACACAGAATTTGAAACAGGTTTCAGGCTCTGAACTGGCTGTCAGCACAGAGCCCGACATGGGGCTTGAACCCATGAACCGCAAGACCATGATCTAAGCCGAAGTCCGACGCTTAACTGACTGAGCCACCAGGTGCCCCACCTTCAACCTGAAGTCGTGGGGTCTAACTTCTCTTTAAGGTTCTAGAAAGGAGGGGATGTACCCTCTTAGCTTCCAACATACTTTTCCAAGATCCCACCTGTGAAACAGATTAAGCAATCCTTCCCTGATGCTGGGTGTGAGGGCCACAGAGAATTGGCTGCCCTCAAAAAGAAAAGGCTGGCAGAAGACCAAGACAAGGGGCAGTGAGGGTGCTGTGACCAGGGAGATGGGCCAAGAGCTGTGGGAGTAGGTCAGGAATGAATTCTGGCATGCTTACTGTCCACATGGGAAAACCTCCCCAAAGTCACCCAGCAAGGGTGGTGAGAAGGCCAGAGCACTTCCTACCCTTACCATGCCTACCTTCTGAGGAGGCTAGCTGCACCAAGACCGCCTTACTCCAGAGGCTCGAGACTTGTGCCACAAGGTGGAGGAGGAGACTCAGCTGCCCCATTCTACCATCTAGGGGGTCACCTCATGATTCCTTCCTCATCTAATGGGGAAGACACTTTGATACTGCAGAAAGGCATTAACCATCTGGAGTGTCTGAAGAGAAACGAGCCATGGTGAAGTTACAAAACCGGCAGCAGAAGCCTGGAGCAGATGGGCTGCAAGACAGCGGGGAGGTCCAGCTGAAGGGGTGGGGCCAGGGCTGAGGAAGGGGCGGCTGCTGTGTGGAGACTGCAGGGAGCTGCTCTGGCTTCAGGGCTGAGACTGGTCAATTCTCTCTGCAGAGAGCCCGGGCAGGAGACGGACCCAGGAGCCAGTGACACCCTTTCCTCATTCCAGAATCTTCCTTTCTTACTAGGTAGTAATTTGCATATGTTAGTTTTCAGTCTCTCTCCTTGATTTCTTTAAAAAAAATTTTTAAAAATGTTTATTTCAGAGAGAGAGAGCGTGAGGGAGGGGGAGAGAGGGGGGGGGGACAGAGGATCCAAAGTAGGCTCTGTGCTGACAGCAGAGAGCCTCATGTGTGGCTGGAACTCACAAACTGTGAGATCACTACCTGAGCCAAAGTCAGATGCTTTGGTGCCCCATCTCTTTTTTTTTAATGTTTTTATTTATTTCTGAGAGAGAGAGACAGCATGAGCAGGGGAGGGTCATAGAGAGAGAGGGAGACACAGAATCTGAATCAGGCTCCAAGATCTGAGCTAGCTGTCAGCACAGAGCCCGATGCAGGGCTCGAACCCACGAACTATGAGATCATGACCTGAGCCAAAGTCAGAAGCTTAACCGACTGAGCCACCCAGGTGCCCCCCCCCCCATCTCCTTGACTTAAGGCCCAGGCTCTATCCAGTAGCTCATGGAAAGAGCAGGCTCAGGTGTCGGAGAGGTTGGGCTGTCTTTGCTGATGGTTCTGTGGGTTGCAGACCCTGTATCTCCTCTGTACATTAGTGCTGAAGAGCTCAGTGCTGGGGGGGGTGCGGGGGGGGGGGAGACAGGAGCCACAGGACACACCTGGTGTACCTAGGGCCTCTTGGGTGGGTATCCAAACTAGTTCTCTGCTTGCAAAAGTAGCAAGAGCACCTTCCCACCTCTGTCCCCGAGCTGTGTGACTCTCTGTCATCATCGGGGAGAGAGCTGCATAGACATTTGGAGTGGAGGCTGGTTAGAAGTTAGGTTTCCTGCACCTCCCTCAGTCTACGGTGCTCTCTGTGGTATGTTTCCCATGCCCACAAGTCACAGAGCTCAGCCCTCCAAGCCCCCATTTTCTAGTGGCAGTGCCAGTGTGTCCACCATCACAGGGGTACAGGCCTCAATGTAAATGGCACAAGGACACATGAGGACAGGAGCTGGCACCTCAGGGGGGAGGCAGGGGGAGGGTACTGAGAAGCTTTGTGTGATGAAGGGTCTGTGGTCAGGTGGGGATGAGCCCTCGTCGCTGAGCTAGGGTCCCCTGTGTATACTCAGTGGTCTCCGGGGCACCTCCACCTTGATGTTCCACGGGTACCAGAACGCCTGACACAGAATTCCTCTTCCCCCAAACCCACAGTGAACTCTTCTCAGCCACCCAACTGCCTGAGCCCAAGATCTGGGAGGCAGCTCTGAGTCCTCATCCCTAAAATTTTTCTCAGTCTGTCTCCTTGAACGCATTCCTTGAAGCCACTCCCAGAGCTCTGGCTTCACTTCTGCTCTCTTTACATCCTTATTTGGCTCCTTGCCTTCTTCCTCTCCACTGGAGCACTGCTGCTGGCCCAGACCACCTTGCTCTTCCAAGCTCACCTCCAGCCCCTCCCCTACTCCATGCTCTGCCACTCCAGATGGCACTGCACACATCCTCATGCTGTCACTCGCGGGCCTTTGCTTTCCCTACACCACCCTCTCCACCTTCTCTGCAGTCAAACTTGAAGGCCCCACCTATGAACCACCGCCTCTGTAAAGCCATCCCCAGATCTCCACTAGGTTAACAGTTCTCCTCTTGGGGCTTCCTAGTCCTTTGTAGAGCCCACCTGGCTGTGCCCACCACTCCATTATGTTATGAACTGCTTTGCACATGGCCCTCTTCCAAGGTGTAGATCACTGGACATCCACATGCAGAAAAAGAACCTCGACCCATATCTCATACCACGTAGGAAAAATTAACTCCAAGCAGATCATAGACCTATAGGTAAAATCTTTTGAAAACTAAAACTTCTGGGAGAAAACTTTTGTGACTTTGGGTTAGGCAAAGATTTCTTGCATGGGACCCAAAAGGCACAAACCGTAAAAAAAAATTGACACAATGGATTTCACCAAATGAAAAACTCTTCAAAAGACAGTGTTGAGAAAAGGAAAATAAGACATGCTGGCAGAAAGTATTTACAAAACATAGATCTGATAAAAGGTTGTTAACAAGAATATAGAAAGAACTCTCAAAACCCAGAAAACAGACAACCCAATGAAAAAATGGGCAGATGGTCTGAACACACACTTCACCAAAGAAGACATATTGATGGCAAGTAACTGCTTGAAAAAAATGCTCAGTAGCAGTAGTCATGAAAGACATGAAACTTAAAACCACAAATAGGTATACCACTGCTTACCTATTAAAATGGCTCCAATAAAAAATCTGACCAAAGCAGGGCACCTGGGTGGCTCCATCGTTTAAGTACCCGACTCCTGATTTCTGCCCAGGGCATGATCTCCATGGTTTGTGAGTTTGAGCCTCACACTGGACTCTGTGCTGACAGTGCGGAGCCTGCTTGGGATTCTCTCCCTGCCTCTCTGCCCCTCCCCCATGCTCTCTGTCTCTCAAAATAAATACATTAAAAAAAAATCTGACCATACTGAATGCTGCTGACTACACAGAGCAGTGAAAATCTCCTGCACTGCTGGTGAGAATGCAAAATGGTACAACACTGGAAGGCAGTTTGGCATTCAGTTTCCACATGACCCATCAATCCCACTCCTCATCATGAGAAATGAGGACATATGTCTGTGCAAACACCTGTACCTGAATAATTATAGCATCTGTATTCCTAATTGCTCAAACCTGGAAACAACTAAAATGTAAATGGTAAACACATTGTCACACAACCATATAACAGAGTATGACTCATGAATACAAGGGACTAGCTACTGACATACACCGCAACAGAAGAATCTCAAAAGCTTTACGTTAAGAAGCCAATCTCAGGGGCACCTGGGTGGCTCAGTAGGGTGAGTGTCCGACTTTGGCTCAGCTCATGATCTCACGGTTCACGGGTTTGAGTCCTGAGTCGGGCCCTGTGCTGACAGCTAGCCCAGAGCCTGGAGCCTGTCTTTGGATTCTGTGTCTCCCTCTCTCTCCGACCCTCCCCTGCTCATGGTCTCTCTCTCTCTCAAAAATAAATAAAACATTAAAAAAATAAAAAAAATCTACTTGTACAAAAAATAAAAAAAAAACCTATCCTCAAAAGGTTATGTGGTATGTAATCCTATTTATGTAGCATTCTAAAAAAGGTAAAACTATAGAGACAGAAATGAGACCAATGATTGCTAGGGCCTGGACTGGGGAAAAGATTGGCTGTAAAGAGGTAAGGGGGATATCTTGGAGTGATGGGAATAGCCTATGTCTAGATGTGGTGGTAGTCAAATGACTTGTTATAAAAGTTCTGAAAATTCATGTTAACAGTGGACCTCAAGAGGGTGAGTTTCACTGTATGTAAATTATGACTTCCTAAACTGGAAAAAGAATCAAGATTGGGATCGTGTCATGAAATCAATATTGTGGGTTGTGACCAGCTACACATATTATTGGGAAACTTTTGTTTCAGTTGTGTGCATTTGTGCATGAGCTGGATGGTGATCTAAAGTATGTCTTCATACTGTGGACTGTGACAAAAAACGTTTGTGAAAACCACTGTCTAGGCTGTGATCTTCCTGAGAGCACAGGCACTGCCTAGGGTACAGTGGGTGCTAGTGACGCGGGGATGGGGGTGTGGGCGGCGGGGAGGGATGGAGACAGGGAACGGATGAACATTTACTGGGCGTTTTACTACATCCAAGGCCTTTACACTCGTCAGCCTTTTAAATTCTTGGACGGATCCTACAAAGTAGGCATCATTCTCACTCTTTCGGCAGATAGGAAAGGGGGCTCGGAAAGACCGGTGACTGCTCGGGACACAACAGCCTGCTGGCGGAGAGCCCGTTCTCAGCCCACCCAGGCTGCAGAGCTGTAAGAGCAACACAAGGCTGTAAGAGCTTCAAACAAGTTTGGGAATCTCTGAAACAGCCTTTAAAACACCGCTCTGTAGCCTGCTTGGCAAGACGGTTGCCACTTCCCTAACGCACACCTCTTGCTCTCACCATGTGAGGAGCTTCCCGTAACACTCAGTAGCATTTTATTTATTTGCAATAAAAACATATAGAAAAGTACAGAAAATGATACTATTGTGCTAAATGCCGCACATGCATTCTCTCATTTCCTCATGCGATGTCTTCATAAGCACCCTGTGAGACAGACTGTTCTCATCTCCACTTTACAGATGAGGAAACTGAGGCTCAGAAAATGTAGGAGTCAGTGGAGGAGCTGGGATCTGAATCTAGTTCTTTGTGGGTCGAACACCTGTGATCATTCCTCCTTCCTACCACAGGGTCTCAATGTGAGTGAGAGATGCACATTCCCTATTCTCCATCCAGACCAGAGGGACAGTGTCCTCGGGTGGTGGGTCCACGGCCAGCCTCAGGCTCTGCCGCTCCCATCGATGGAGTGGGGACAGGACCCAAGGACGGCCCAGAGCGCCTACATGGCTGACACAAGACAAGTCCACTGAGAAGCCCAAGCCCTTCTATTTCAGCAGCAGCTGATGATGTCTAATGACAAAGCCACAAAACACAAAAACCCAGGCTTTTCAAAGCCAGGTTAGAAAGGATGAATGAGAACTCACACAGGACCAGAAGGGAGATAAAAGAAATCCCACCACCATTTCTGAACAAATTGTTTTTCTTCAGCAGGAGGCTTTCCAAGACTGCCTCTCGACTAAAAAACCAAGAAAGAGATCAGCCCTATTTTTCTGTTTGAGAAAAGGTCTGGTATCAAACCATCAACCAGGAAATCATGGTAGGTGGATCCCCAGACTGCCTGACTGAGTTGGGGAGGGGAGGCCAGGGGGCCGTGGGAGTTGCTGCTGGAGTTCTCTCCTCTCCAGAATGGGTCTGTGGCCCAAATGAGAGGGGGCCTTGAGACCCAGCCTGGTACCAAGTAAAGGACAATTCCAGTCTGGGGCCTGGAAATGACCTGGCTGCAACCTGTACCTTTCTGTGTCACAGAAAATAGAAGTCTTTGAGAGCAGATGTCCTGTGAGGAAGTGCAGCCGAGACACTGCTCTAGAGTCCTGCTTTAAAACGCGGTCCAGGCACCCACGTGTCCCTGCTGTCCTCATGCAGGACACAGCTAATGCTCACTGAGTACCTGCTGTGTACCATACCTGCTAGCTGTGTTACACATATGAGCTCATTTAAGCCCTGTAACACCCCTTCAAGAAAAGTATTATCTGCACTTTACAAATGAGAACCTCGGGCTCTAAGAGGTAGGGAACTTGCCCCAAACAGCGGCAGAGCCAGGATTGAAGTCTAGGCCTGTCTAACTGCAAAGTCTGGGTTGTAAACAAAGGCCGTTGGAGGGACTCCGTCACTTGTGCCCCTCCTATCTCCTACCAGGTGCCTCAACTTGATTCTGACCTCCATAAAGACCAGGGTGTAGAGACTCAACGTTTCCTGAGAACGGTGGACATGCCTTATGCTATGTGAGGCACTTTCCTATATCTTGTTTCATTAAAACACCACACTGCTGCTCTGAGGTAGGTACAAGTGTTGTCCCAACTTTTAGGGTTATACAACTGATGCCCAGAGTAGTGAAGATAGCTGCTGAAGACCGCACAGCTAGAGGCAGCAGAGCTAGAATTCCAAATGAGGTCTTTCTCCTAAGCCTGTGTCCCTTCCAGTAATACAAGACATAATATTTTGTTAAGGAGCATAAAGAGGATTTGAATAGAGAATCGTAATGCTACTGAAAGAGATGAAATATCTTAAACTTGTTCTAAAATTAACTACAGTTGTTATGCTGTCCTAGTCCGAATCCCAATAGTATTTTTTCAAAGGATTAAAAAAAAAAAAGATTAAGATCTTACTTTGGAAAAATTGATGAGTGACAACTTGAAAGAATATTTGAAAAAGAGTAATCACCTTAAGTGCTGGTTAAGATAACTAGTAACTACTAGTACCTAATTACACAGGATTAAAAAGCAATGGCATTACAAGCTGTGGTATTAAAACAATAAAAAGGAGAAGGAAATTTGTAATACATGTACTGAAAAGACTGATCAGCAGTTAAACAAAAAAATATATATTGATCCTTACAACAACTCTGGGACCCTGGCAGAACAGATCACATTATCTTTATTTCACCCATGCACAGTGAATGAATCCATGGCCCAGGGCTGCATGTGCATTCTTGATTTCTGAGTCATGGCCTGTAAGAAGTTCCGAGCTTGGACATTGCTCAGAGAACAGTCCTTCGGAGGCAGCCTGGGGTCTCCTCTAATCTGGGTCTTGAGCAAAAGATTGAACCCAGCCACAGAGGTTTTAGCCAACAGTCTGTACACTCATAGAGTCTTAGAATAGGCATGGACTTTCTGTTCAATTTCCTACATTACTGCCCACTGAGCTTCCATAAGGAAACTACTTGCCATGCAATCTATTCCTTCTACACAGTGAGGCCCAGTTGTAACAACAATAAATCTATTGATAATGACTTCTCTATCTGTCCTCCATCCATTCATCATTTCTTAGCTCTGCTCAAAGAGCCTACTAGTAGCAACCCAGCATCAATGAGCACACCTGACTCCAGATCTTGGTTTCTAAATGTCATCTCTTACAACAAGAAACCAGGGTTCCTGGGGAAATTGACGGCTCCAGGACTTTGACAGAAAGAATACGAGGTGAGCCTGGAACATCTCCTGCCAGACAGCAAAGAAGCAATTAAAGATTAATGAGATGTTGTCAAAACAACACAGAAGATCTTCAAAGATCTTCAAAGGAAAAAAAAAATTTTCATAACTATGTGTTCTGGTGGATGGTAACTAAACTTACTGTGGTAATAATTTCACATATATACATATATCACATCATTATGTTGTACACCTAAAACTAATACAATGTTACACGTCAATCATATCTCAATTAAAACAAAATAAAACACAGGAGCTGGCTTGAAGGAACTCTCCTTGGCCAAATCTGGAATAATTTGAATACCAAAAAAATTAATGATGATAACGGGTTATAACACATTGAATTAAAAAAAAAATCATGACTCTGTGTTACTCCAAAAAAAGACAAGGATAGGAGAGAAAGACACACACAAACAGTGCAAAAAATTATTCTATAACAAAGAATACCAGCTAATAAATAGAAAAGAATGGCATAGTTAGAAAATTACCACTTTGCAACTTTCAATGTTGCAACTCGGGCAAGGATCATCACTGGATGTAGTGAAAGGTTACTGGGAACACACAATTTCGACAGTCTCAAAGAATCACAGCAAAGACTGATGATATGGGGGAAAATTACACCGATGGAGAGATCAGGCAGTCATGACCTTAACCAGCAATCAAATTTAGCATTCATGGATAGTAGGACCCTGATATCACACCCTTCCTGATGGGATGCAATAAGAAGTACACAACATTGCCAGAAAGGGGGAAACAAAACAAAACAAAGCCCTGCATAATCATTTATAAAGTAACCAAATTTATACAGGTAGAAGAGGCTCTATCTAGAGTAAATGAGTTAGTTGCTTAAAGAGATATAACTAAATATGATGATGAATCTTGACTACATCTGACAAAAAAAAACTATGTGAGGTATTTTTTGGCAGTTGGAGAAATGTGAGTATGCTGTTTACTAGATAATATTGACTTTTTTCAAATTTTCATAATACCATGACACTAGTATAATGGTTATGTAGGAGAATTGTGTAACTAGGAGATACACGCTGACGAATTTAGGGGTCAAGTGTCAAGACAACTGTAATTTGTAAAACAGTTTAGCAAAAAAGTATGTGTGTTTGTGTGTGTAAAAGGAAAATCAGCAAAGGATGAACTGGTGCATGTAGGTGAAAGGCTATTCTTTAAACTTATCTGTAGCCTTGAGAGTTCTAAAAATATTTTTATTTTGAAAGAGGGAGGAAAAGAATGCTTCCCTCATGGGACTATAGATCTAAAATTCCAGCCAGCGTGCCCGACCCCAAAACCAGCCAGGTTCAATAAATACTTTGTTATTACTACTACCAAGGAGCATTATAATTTGGTAATTTTCCTCTCCATGTGTTGCCATGCTTTGGAGGATGAGGGAGCCAACCAGGGCTAAGCTAAAATAGCTCACAGCTGGTGGAGGGGATAGAATTTAAACCTGAGTGGTCTCCCTCCATAGACCCACCGCTCACAGAAACCACAGCGCTAGGCCTGCCGGTCTCTGAGCTGGGGTCGAGGCTGGCAGAAGATGGCTGTTCAGGCCTTTTTCCCCCTGCCGCCTCCAGAGCCTTTCTTCCTACAGCAGGAAAGAAACTGCTGTCATGTTCACAAAGTGGGGCCCATTCTGGGCCTCAGGAATGTTGTGGATGGGCAAAAAGGCTCCGAGGGACTTTGGTATCACCTACATCTATGTTTGAACTAGGCTCTGACACTTAACTAGCTGTGTGGGCCTGGACCAATTCCGAATAGATGGCAATCGCAACAAGAGGCAAGAATAATTGAGCAGTTATTATTGCGCTAGGCACCTTCTGCATGTTGATTTCATAGATGAAGTAGATACTATTATTATCCACGCCAGGCCCTCTCTGATCTCTGCAAGTTGCTATCTGCCATCCCTTCTGCCTGCACTCTGAAGGAAAATCCCATTTTCAGATGCAATTCCTTTCTTCCTTCTCTATATCTTCAGAACATTTTATTTTCACCCCTTACCAAAAGCCTGCTTTGCTTCCGTAGACAGTGCCTGGCCACTCTGTTGGGGCTGAGATCTTGCCTTTTTGTACCCCCCAGAAGCAGGCAGAGTAGGGGAAGAGGAAGAAATTTCTTCCCCTGCTTAGATCCATTTTCTTCATCCCAGACTGACATCTACAAATAAGGAGGTTTGTCACCACCTCCAGAATCTTAAAAACTTACTATTTCAAAAACACTTTCTTGACGTTTCAGTTTAGAATCTAAGCCAAGCCCAGGTGCCTGCCTGAAAGTAAATGGAGGAGTTCCCACTGTGTAGGAGATAGATTGAACATGGCTGGGTAACTTTCAAGGGTGACAGTACTTAAGAGTGAGAAATGTGTCTCCCAGTAAACTGGATGAGATTCCGTGCCCTCCCCCCTGCCCCTTACTCAGTCCACCAAGATAAAGACTGGCTCACAGCCCTGGGGACCATATGGGAGCCCCACCCTTCACCTCCCTGTTTCTGGCGTCCCCACACCCAACAGCTTTATCTTCTTCAGCTCTGTTTTGCGCAGTTCATATCTGTAAGAAGCCCACAGGCTGCTCAATACCCCACAGCCCACACTATAGGGGGAAAAGGTGCTTTCTAAACTCAAGTGACACACAGGTGCCCTGCGGTGAGCTGCCCAGTTAGGGCACAGACAGGGAAAGGCAAGCTGGAGGGAAGCCAGTTGACCTGACAACCCAGCCTCCCCATTTGCACAGCAAAGTATTCTCTTACCTGGTGCAAACTCTCAACAACCACCACCATCCCCCATCCTCTTCCAGAATTTTCCTTCATCCTCTCAGCTTACTCTCAGGCTTCCTCTTGTGGTTTTCCTCAGACATAAGCACTCCATTTCAACCACTCTCTTCCTGAGGTCTTTCTGCTTCTCACAACCATTATAACGTATACACAGAGGGCTTTGAAATCCGTCTCATTTCATCCTCACAATACCCATAGGAGGGTTGCCTTACAGGTTGGCATTCAGAAAGACTAAAGCTGGTCCTGTCACACAACTTGCATAGGGCAGGACACCTAAACGTTTGTTTCTTCCCTGCCATCCAGTCCAGATCAAACCTCTGCCTCGGTGAGGTGCAGCAAATAAAGCCGGGTCTATGGAGAAAGGAGTCCTGCAAGGTTTGGGGCAAGCCTCTTATTCCTCACCTGTAAACAGATACGGTGCCGCCTCTACAGGGTATGAGCGTTGAATGAGATCATGTGTGTGACGCACTGAGTTCAAGGGATGGGCTCTTTATTTCTATCACAAGGAAAGGAAGGTGTTTGTTCTGTGCATTCATGGGTGTTTGCCCACTCGGGCACCACTGTACCCAAACCGTATCAGCGCGCAGCCGACCCTGGGCTTTCCAGGGCTGGGAAGGATCCTTTCCATCTCTGTGTCTCCGCCCTTCTTTCCCCAATGCTTTTTGGCCCATTCCAACCAGTCTAACCCAGGCCTGCCTTATCGGCTTTCTCAGTACTGACTCCCCAGCCCTGGCCACCCGCTCCTCCGATCTCACTCGAGGTCCCGTCCTCACCTAGAGACTCCGCCCTTCCTTGCCCCACCCACCAGACTCCTCCCACAGTCTCGACCCTCGTAATCCGGGCTTTTCCAACCTTCCCCACCCAGCTAGACTCTTTCCACCAGCTCCGCCCCCTCTCCCCCAAAAGCGCCCCCTCCCCCGCAACCTCCGGGGTTGCCGTCCCCATTGCACAGATGAGAATGGCGAGGCTAGGATAGGCAAGACGACCTCTCATAGTAGGGCAGGTGCCAGGTGGGCCCGCGTCCCCTCACCAGCTGTCTCTGCGCCCCGAGTCTCCGGTTGTGCCGCGCCGCACCGCACCCACCTCCTGCCCTCGCTCTGCAGCCTCCCCTCCACGGGCGGCCAGCGCAGCTTTGCGAGGGGGGGGAGGAGGGCCGGAGCCCAGCCCAGGGGCGTGGCGGCCCGGGACCCGCGCGCTGCGCTCCGGGATTTGTAGTTCTCCCTGGGCTCTTTGCGGCTCGGCACGCCTAGCGCAAACTCCATCTCCCAGGAGGCATTGCAGTGAGCCGTCCAGCTCCCCGCCTCGCCCCCGCTAGAGCTCAGACCGGCTGGCCTTAAAGGGGACGCGGCCTGAGTGGTGGTTCCCAGGGTGGCCCCCGCTCCGGCTCCTCCCCGTTTCCCGCACCTCGCCCCTCCCCACGCTTCGTCCCGCAGCCCAGCAGCCCCGCAGCCCCGCAGCCCAGCCCCCGCGCGGCTGAGTCGGGCTCGCTGGATAGAAGCTTGTACAGAGCTGGGTGGGGAGTTTGGACTTTGCAGTTGAAGCAGCATCCCTGCCGGCTGAGCGGGACCTGGCGAAGGGCGTCCCCACTCCAGGGGGAGCAGAGGACTCGCCCTGACCTAGCCTGGCCTAGCCTAGTCCTGCCAGGCCTGAGCGCCCCATCCAGGAGCTGGCTCTGAGGCAGGGGCCACCGGGGTCCCAGAGGTAAGGAGGTCGGGGCGTGTGTGCAGGTTGTGGGGAGTGTCCGCACCCTGGCGGTTCGAGAGCCCTGGGCACGCGCGAAAGGCTCTGAGAGTTTGGGGCTGGAAGAAGGGAGGTCTAGGTGCATCTTGGGCCTCGCTGTGTGACCTTGGGTGAGTAGCTGCCCCTCTCTGGGCTTCAACCTCTTTCATCAATTGTGTTTGGAGGTGATCCCGCCCTCCCCCCTCAACCATGAAGCTCACCGCCTTTCGTAGGGTCCGCAGCCCCAGCCTGGGCTGGGCGTCAGTGCACCGGTGTAACTGGAAGGAGGGGGGGGAGTAAGATGGGGCACACACTGCGGGGGGGGGCGGGCAAGAGGTCGCAACTGCTTGGAATGGGCTTCTGCTGTTCTCAGCATCCTCGCCCCGGCGTACTCCCCTTGCAAGACATGAGACTCCTTGTGTGGTAGCCTGGTGCCCGCCCTTCTAGAAAGCCTGGGGTGGGGGTGGGGGTAGGGACATGGCTATCTGGAGTATGTGAGGGGTGGCCCCAGCAGGGATGGGTGATTATGGTGGGTTCCTGAGAAGGGAATATATGCTCCCACCCCCTTCTTTTCTCTCCTCCCATTTCCCTTCAGTAAAAGAGCTGTTGCTTTTTCCAGCAAAATCCTTCTTATTCCCCTTTTTTTCTAGGAGACAGTTTGGTGGCCCACACAAGGGCCTCCCAGTAATAGGGCAAGGGGATCCTTTCCAGGGCTGCCTTAGGTAGAAGAAATTAAGTTACAAAAATTCAGAGACAGGTGCTGCTGTCCAGAGATCTGGATGGAGGGCCGGTGAGGGTGCTGGGAGGGTCAGCTTAGTGCTCCCCAGGCAGCTCTGGCACCCAGGGGAGTCAGAGGAGGAAGACTGGGTGTGAGGGTCAGAGATAGAAGAAATAGGTTTCTCTACTCCTTGGTGCTGGGTTAGGGCTTGGAGGGTTGTCTGTGCTCTGAGGTAGGGAGAAGTTGAGACCTTCCTGAAGCCTCCTCCCCTGTTCCATTGGATTCTGTGAGCTTTGACCTGAGGGTTAACCAGAAACAGTTTATGTTTTTCTTTTCTTCTGCTTTGGTTGTTTGAGTCATTTTTAAATGGCTAAAGCCTCACTGGGTCCTGTCCAGTGACCTCTGTAGGGACCTTCTTGGCTGATGTTTGAGTCTCAGGGTTTTAGATATGAAAGACCAGACCCAGCTGATGAGAGGGCAGTTTCTGGAAGGTGCTTTTCTGGTTATATCTTGAGTTGTATCTCATCTCGTTGTCACATGTTTATCATTGGGCACTTAGTACTCCTTCACCTCTGTGCCTGGTCTTGTGCTGGGCACGAATACGGGATTGGACCTGTTTCCAAAGGAGATCCTAGCCTGGTGAGGGAGACAGACCTAGAATCCAGTGGCGCTGCTGAGGGCTGAGAAAAGCAGAGAGACTTGGACTGCAGGGGTGTTAGGACAGGCTTCCCAGAGGAGGGGGGCATGTGACCTGGGCATTGGAGGATGAGTCAGAATTTTCCAGGAGAGAAAAGGGAGAAGCCTTTCCCAGCAAGAAGACATCACCAAAAAGCGGCCAGCAGGAAAAGCCCACTGTGAAAATTCTTCAGATGTGTCACCAAACAGTGTTTGTCAAGTTCATGTCCATCCCTTACCGCCACCAGCCAGGTATCACAGAAAGGGCTTGAATGTCGAGCTGGATCTTATGCTGAAGGGGCCGGGGGGCCCTGAGTTCTGGGCAAGGCAGGATGGAGATTATCATCTAATGAGATTAATCTAAGGATGTTAGCAGGGTAGGTGGGTCAGAGAGACGAGGAAGGGATGAGGAAGCCTGAATTGGGGCCCAGGGTGTGGGGGCAAGGCATTGTGTACACGTGTGCACACACACCCAGACCCAGTGCTTTTGGGGTGGTGGAGATGAGTCAGGCTTCACCATCCAGGAACAGAGACCTGTCAATACACCGTGGAAATGAGGAAGGTCACGCGAGAGGGACAGATAAAGGGATCTGAGCCTTCCAGGGGAGGGGTTGTGATGCTTAGTGTGTGCCCTGGAGCAGACTGGGTGTTGCTGGGACTGTCAGGCTGTCATGCCAGCAATGAGAGGTATAAGCCAGGGGCTTGGGGAAGAGCAGCAGCATTGGCGGGGAAAGGCTAAGGGGTGGTCAGGCGGTCATTGCCCATTTTGGGGTTCAGAGGCTCAGAGCGATGAAGAGGCACCTGCCTCAAGGCTGGGGGCACTATGCGTAGTGCCTGGGCTAGATTTGAAGCCTGGACTCTATCCTGCAGAATACGTACCTCTATTGGAGGATGGATTGAGGCAGGGAATGAGGAGATGAGTTAGGAGGCTACTGCACCAGTCTGGGCAAGAAGTAAAGAGAAGCTGATCTTGGGTGCTGCTAGAGCTCAGGGGGAGATAATGGAAATGCTAAGTTGGCAGTGAGGACTAATGGATAAAATTCCTGGTAGAAGCAGCAAGTTCCGGAGTGTGTGTCTGCTTGTCTTCTTCCCGGACAGTGTCTGTTTCCCCCCTCAGTGCAAAATAGCCCGAGAATAGACTCATGACGGCCCCAGCCCTCATCTTTTTTACACCTTGTCCCATTCCCTGTCAGGGCTGAAATGGCCATCATTTTGCAAGTGAAGAAACTGAGGAGCCTGACAGGGACTCACCCAAGGTCACCTGGTGATTCAGAAGCAGAGAACCTGGGCCTCGTGCTTTTAATGCAGGCTCTTCTGAGGGAGGAACTGGCTGCTGTGTGCTGCTGCATTTGGTGCGGGGCAGCTGTCTCTTGGGTCAGAGCCAGCATCGACAGGCCGTCTCCTTGTCCAGAGCCTAGAGGGGTAATCCAGCCTCCCCTGAGGAGTGCTGGCGGTCTGCTGCCTCCTCCCCCAGGGAGACCAAGCGCAGGTTCTTATCCCACCCTGCTAAGGCTGTGTCCCTCTCTCGTCGATCCTCCGCATTCCCAGCCATGTCCTAGGGAGATCATGGCTCGTCTTGCCTGCCTTCTGTGGCCTGTGATGAGGTCAGGTGAGCTCCAAGCCTCTAAAACCCTTTTGCATGAATGCACCCAAGATATTGAGTGGGTTTAGTTGGTGACCATGGTGACAGCTGACCTCAGACTGCCTGTGTGGGAGTTGGGGCAGGGCTTGCTTGGAGTGGCCAGGCCATGGACTGCACAGAGGCTGCGTGGCTGGCCTCAGAGATCACAGCCCTCACAGAATGGCATCACTGACGATCTTCCAGCTGCCAGGTGCAGACCATCTTCTGTGGTAGGTTTCAGGTAGAACGATAGGAAATTGCCAACATCTGACCCTTTGCTTTCCTGTGGTTCCACCTGGTATCATTCATCCCCATTTGTAGAAAAGAGGCTCGTGAATGTGATTTGCTCAAGGACACATAATGAGTTGCAAGACTAATATTTGCCTAAGGTCACACTAGAATGTAGGACTCCTCATTCCTAGTGTTTTTCTACTTCCAGAACCTTCCCTAGCTCCAGAACTCCATTTCTGCCTGCCCTCAGGTTCTCTTCCTCCACACGTGATGTCAATATCTCATCAATTAGGGCTTCTTCTTGGCTGCCTGGGCTGAGAGCATATTACGTCCCCTGGAGTAGCAAGGGGGAGAGTTTTGCAGGATGGTGTACAAGGGAGGTTGGACACAAGCACTGCCTAGGAAAGAGAGGACCGGGGATGAAGGGAGACCAGTTTTAAGAGGTCTTTGGAGATTATGCCTGGCACTGGCACTTTTGACCAATGTGTCTGCCTCCACCCCCAGGCTTCTGGGGATCAGAAGTTCCTAAGGACATGGACTTTACTTCTAGAGTAAAGGAGACTGATACTTTCTGAGCACTTTTCTGTGC
This sequence comes from Hyaena hyaena, assembly GCF_003009895.1. Lineage (NCBI taxonomy): Eukaryota > Metazoa > Chordata > Mammalia > Carnivora > Hyaenidae > Hyaena > Hyaena hyaena. The sequence goes on from NW_024080665.1 coordinate 4,380,891, forward strand.
CCAGCACCGTGCTGAGGACTTTATATTTGCTTTAACAACAACCCTGCAGGGTGGAAATAGGCTCAGAGAGGAAGGAGCAGTGATGGTAAGAAGACTTCATTTCTGGATGAATCTCATTTGGAGTAAAGAGTTTGACACATTATACCAGGGGGCTTGGAGTGGGCCCTGGGCATCTGAATTTGTACTAAGTGCCCCGGTGCTTCTGAGGCAGACAAACCAGTGTTTGGGGACCACTGATCTGTACTCTGGCTTCACCCCCAGTAATCTCAGAGATGCCAGCCACTGAGAAATAAGCCCTAGTCCTTGCTCCGCAGAGTTCACAGCCTGGTGCGAGAGACAGAGACTTAAACAAGTGGGCCCATTGCTTGGTCACACATGCCATGATGGAAACCTGGTTTCAGTCAAGAGCCAGAACAGAGAAGGGAGCGTCTCCATAGGGCCTGGCACAGAGTCGGGGTCCCACAATATCTGTGGTTGTGAATAGGAGTTTCTGGCCCCTCATTTAGTAAATGTCTGGCTAGTCTTCACACCAACTCCAGCTCTCAAGATTAGTTTTTACCAAGCCAAAAAGTTTAAACATCTCCTGTACGCTGAACCTTGTATCAGGTCCTGCCTAGAGTGGGATTATATGAAGCAGTAAAGAAATGACTGTCTTCTAGGAGCTGAAAGTTGGATATTAGGGGCAGAAGCTTTACCTTTGTGAACCGGCATGAGAAGCAGGAGAAAAGTGGGTCAGCTTGGGAGAAAGGCTTCCAGGAAACTGCCCAAAGGGAGGAGAAAGGCAAAGGGAAGGCTATTGTGGCTCAGAGGAATAAGGTAGCAGCAATTCACTGTATTTTGCATTTGTTTCTTCAATAAATGCCTACTATACATCAGGCACTGGGCTGAGTGAGAGAACAGAACTGACAAGGTTCCTGCCCTCAGGAGTCTATAGAGTACAGTGGAGGAGGCTGACTTGAACCAAGTGTTCATGATAAGTGCTATAAAGGAGGACAGGGTGCTCGACCCAGACAAAGAGGTTAGGGAAGGCTTCCTTGAGGAAGTGAGTTTGAGCTGAAGTCTGCAGGGTGAGTCAAGCAAGGAGGGAGGAGCATCTGCAAAGGGCCCGGTGGTGTCCGGGACAACACAGTGAATCAAGGTGAGGGGCTGGTGTGGGCTCAGGCTGGGGAGGCGGCGGGGCCTTGAGCGTGCAAGTCTGTGGAACCAGGGCCGCACAGACGTGAAATGCTCTGCTTTATTGGAGGGAATTACGTGACCCCAGCTGTAATGGAGGAAGAGGCTACAGGTGGCTGCAGGAATGGAGGGTGAGGGGTGAATTCAGGCCTGGAGGTCCAGGGATATTCTAACTGAAGACAGGGTGTTTGAGGTAAGCTCTGAAGGAAAATAGGAGTTTGGCTGGCTGTGTGAGTGTGTGGTGGTGGTGGAGGTCTTGGGAGACAGGTTTCAGGCAAAAGGCACAGCATACAGAAAAAAGTGGCGTCTTGGAAAGGTGTCGAGCACTTGAGAAACGGCAAAAAGTGGATTTGGGGCAGAATAAAGTATGCCAGGATCTCTCTGTTGGCTCTTCCTTAGGACCCTAAGCCCTCCCTCCCTGGAGATGTGATTGTGTGTGTGTACCCTCTCAACTCCCCTCCCCCCCCATGGGACTTGGCCAAGGTTCTGCACAACAGCTTCTATATCCAGCTCCTACCTGCCCCAAGAGTGGATGAGGTCATCAGGGAGGCCTGGGGAGAGAAGGGCAGAAGAGTAGGGGAAGGGGTGGAAGCTGCAGATAATGCCTTTGTGAGATTAAAAAAAAATTTTTAGTGTTTATGAGAGGGAGGGAGTGAGAACACGAGTGGGGGAGGGGCAGAGAGAGGGAGACACAGAATCTGCGGGAGGCTCCAGGCCTGTGCTGGCTGAGCTGCCAGCACAGAGCCCCATGCAGGCTTTGAATTCACAAACTGGTATCATGGTCTGAGCCCAACGCTTAACCACTTAACCGAGTGAGCCACCCACGTGCCCCTGCCTTTGTGAGATTAAAGTCGCTCATCAGCAATAACGACAACTCCCTGGGGCTCGTTACATGCCATTCATGTGCTTTACCTCATTTCGACACCTCCCCTTGAGGCAGGTATCCTCGCCCCATTTCACAAAGGACAAAACCGAGGTCCAGAACGATGGTTGCTCGCCCCCAGTCTTGGTGCAGGGGGCCGCTTGGGAAACTTGACCTGCTGGGCAGAGTGTGACCCTGCTCCCTGTTCCCTGCAGAGCGGCACCATGGACAAGATCCTGGAGGCGGTGGTGACGTCCTCGTACCCGGCGAGCGTGAAGCAGGGGCTGGTGCGGCGCGTGCTGGAGGCGGCGCGGCAGCCGCTGGAGCGGGAGCAGTGCCTGGCGCTGCTGGCGCTGGGCGCGCGCCTCTACGTGAGCGGCGCCGAGGAGCTGCCGCGCCGCGTGGGCTGCCAGCTGCTGCACGTGGCCGGCCGCCACCACCCGGAAGTCTTTGCCGAGTTCTTCAGCGCGCGCCGCGTGCTTCGCCTGCTGCAGGGGGGCGCCGGCCCACCGGGCGCCCGTGCTCTCGCCTGCGTACAGCTCGGCCTGCAGCTGTTGCCCGAGGGGCCCGCGGCGGACGAGGTGTTTGCGCTGCTCCGACGGGAGGTGCTGCGCACCGTGTGTGAGCGCCCGGGCCCCGCTGTCTGCGCGCAAGTCGCCCGGCTGCTGGCGAGGCACCCGCGCTGCGTCCCTGACGGCCCACACCGCCTGCTTTTCTGCCAGCAGCTGGTGCGCTGCCTGGGTCGCTTCCGCTGCCCGGCCGAGGGCGAGGAGGGCGCGGTGGAGTTCCTGGAGCAGGCCCAGCAGGTGAGCGGGCTCCTGGCGCAGCTGTGGCGCGCCCAGCCCGCTGCCATCCTGCCCTGCCTGAAGGAGCTGTTTGCCGTCATCTCCTGCACAGGTGTGTGTGCTCTGCGGGTGGCGTGGGAGCTCGTGCGCGCCGTGGCTGTACGTGCGGGTTCCCGTGCTTGGCGTGGCCGTGGGGAGGTCTGCCTGGTGTGTGTAAGGGGCTAATGCGCAGGTGGGAGATTGCGATGTTCCTTAGGGTAACAGGGCTATCCTGGGGTCCTGCTGTGGATTTTGTCCTGTGGTGGGTGATGGGCACATACCGAGGAGCAGACTGCTGGGTGAGGAGAGGGACCGACTCAGAGCATGCTGTCCAGAAGCAGGACCAGGGGCTGAGCGGACAACAGGAAGTGGGGTGGATGGGTGTCATCAAGCCCTTTGGGTCAGATGGGTTTTGTAGAAGTGGTGACTTTTGATTCACGTTGGGCAGCAGCAGGCGCGAGGTGTCCTGGGCAGGCAGAGGCAAAGTTCTAGAGATGCGATGGAGCCTGAACATCTCAATTCTGAAATGTAAACACTTGGGCCTCCATTGGCCATTGTGGTACTTGGACTACAGTATACACGAGTGAAATAAGATCTTTGCCTTCCCTGATAACAGGGCTGTTCAGTTGAGAGGAAAGGAACTCACCTGGTGGGACAAAGAGCAAGGTCAGGTTTAAAAGCCCTTATCCAGTTGGACAACAGATTTTTATAACTAAATGTTCTTCTCACCTCGAATCCTTTGTGTGGTTCCACCTGGAATGTCCTCCCTCAAGTCGCACAGCCCTTCTATCTTTTGTTGCCAGTCCCAGTGTTACCCTTTCTTACAGATTTTGCCTGTATAGGCACAAGTGGTGGTGGTGGTGGTGGTGGTGGTGGTGGTGGGTGGTCAGTGCTTTCTCTGTGCCCATACAGGGCACGTGAAGGTTTGTTGAGTGAATAAGCTAAGGTGGGATTGGCGGCTGTGATGCTGTAGGAGGTAAGGGGGTGGCCCCACTGTGCTTCTTGCAGAAGCCTAGCTAGTTCCTTGGCATCATGAGGGTATGGAGTGTTGGGGGAGGTGAGGGGCCTACCTGTCTTGCTAAGCTCATCCCAGTCCCCCCATTCCAGAGGAGGAGCCTCCGTCTAGTGCCCTGGCCAGCGTGGTCCAGCACCTTCCATTGGAGCTAATGGATGGTGTCGTTCGGAACCTCAGCAATGATGACAGTGTGACAGACTCTCAGATGCTGACGGCCATCAGCAGGTGGGCTGAGGGCTGGGTGGTGGTCAGGTCTCCCTTCTTCGACTGGGTGCAGTTGCTTGGCTAGATTTAGTGTTAGGGGGTCCAGGCTCTCATGCTTTTTCATTCATCCATATTTTTTTGAGTCCTGCTCTGTGCCCAGCCCAGGACTGGATGTGGGAGATGCAGAGAGCCTTCCCTAGCAATGCTGTCAGGGTGGTTGGCAACTGTATGACCCTGGACAAGTCAATAAACTCTTTGAGCCTCAGTTTCTCCCTCTGTAATAGCAAGGGTGGTGTCAGAAGTTGTTAGGCTTCCATGGGGTCACACTAGAAGCTTAAAGTATATTATGAAGTGCATTCCGAGTTTGGCAGGAGTTTGGGTGCTTTTCAGCTCATGGCTTTTGGATATCTCACCTCATTTGAATGTCATCGCACCTATGATCTAGCCCCACCTGCTGGTACAATGATCCCAGAATATACTGCCTACCCCCCTGCCTGCAGGCTTTAGGCTCTGTAGATCCCATTCACCTCGCATGCTCTTCATACCTGTGTATAGATCTACCATCTCCATTGGGCCTTCCTGAATTTCTTGTATTTAGTGGGTAAGAGTGTGGGGCTCTAGAGGTAAGTTGTCTGGGTGCAAATCCTGGCTCTACTGCTTCTAGCCTGTGTGAATTTGGGCAAGTTACTCCACCTCTGTAGGTCTCCGCTTCATTTATAAAATGTGTAATTGAACCCATTTTATGGGGTTGTTGCAAGGATTAAATAAAATAACATGTATAAAGTGCTTAGAGCAGTGGTGATAATTACTATCATCACAATCATTATGACTTTACTCTTTAATTGTTCAACCCCTTTATAGCATAGTCTACTTATTGAGTCCAAAAGTAATGATGTAGTGACATTTTCCTGAGTGCCTCTGTGTGGCAGCTTCATGCTGTGTGCATACAAGCATTATCTTGTGGGGGTCAGATGGATTAATACATATAAGGCAGATGGAGTAGTGCTTGGTGCAGAATTAATACTACAAGAACTAGCTATTGTTACTTCTTCTAATCCATACCACAGCCCTGTGAGGTAGATATTGTCCTCATTTTACAGAGGAGGAAACTGAGGCTAGAGAAAGTGATTTGGTCTAGGTCATAGGCAAGGGTTTGCTGGAGCCAAAGCTTCCAACCTGGGGACAGCGCTCCTGCAGGTGGGCCCCATGGTCCAGGCAGAGACCGCTGAAAGCCCTGTTCTGCCATTGCAGTCTTGTGTGCGTGGGGCGAGTGAGGTTTGGGCTGTCGAGAGGGCCTGCCCCACCTTCTGCTGCACTGGGAGTCCCAGTCTCTGCCAGATGCCTGTGCTGGGCTCATTTGTAGTTCTCAGAGGTGTCTTGTCCATCCCATGGACCCCAGGGCTGCTCTGTGCAGGTGTGGATCAGTGTGGGGTCTGAGGACATCATGGCTAGTGCCTGGGCTACCCCTCCCAGGCTTTAGGGCCTCCGCCGCCCTTGTGTCATTGTCACTCCCCTCACCAGGATGATCGACTGGGTGTCGTGGCCCCTGGGCAAGAACATTGACAAGTGGATCATCGCACTGTTGAAGGGGCTGGCCGCTGTTAAGAAGTTCAGCATCTTGATTGAGGTTTCACTCGCCAAAATTGAGAAGGTTGGTGGGCCCCTGTCCTAGGCCTGGCTTCCGGCGCTTCCCACTCTCTCTTGCCAGGGGCAGTTGTGGGTCTGGGAGGCAGAGCACTGGGGCTCCCACCTAAGCTAACTGTGACCTGGGACAATTCACTGCCCTTCTGTGGGCCTCAGGTTTCCCACAACGGTTTCTCTACTCATTCGAGAATATGTATCTCACTTTTGGTCTGTCTGTCCATCCATCCCTCCCATCAGGTATCTGTCTTGCTACCCATCTGTCCATCGACTAGATCTGTGACATATCAGTGTTCGTGATCCTTCAGGGGTCTGCTGCTTCAACTCTGGCATCTCTGACTACCTCTCAGGTCTGAGGCTACACTTGGCCTCTGGGACCGGGGCATGGGGGACTCCTGACCAGGGACTTTCTTCTAGGTTTTCTCCAAGCTTCTGTACCCCATTGTCCGGGGAGCTGCCTTGTCTGTCCTCAAGTACATGCTCCTGACCTTCCAGCACTCCCATGAAGCCTTCCACCTGGTAAGGACCCTGTGTGCTTGGGGAGTATGGGTGGCTCTTCATCCCCCACTGGTTTGGGTGGAGACCAGACGTGCTGTCTCTATTGGTGTCGGAAGTTTGAAGCCCAAGACCTTAAAATCCAGGACATTAGGACTGGAGGAGACCTGAGACTCCATTTTGCAGGAGTTGTATAGGAGACTAAGGCCCGAGAATTTGCATGGCCTCCCAACAGGCCCATAGTAGAGTGACAGCCCTAGAATGATGACAGTTAATGTTCTTTGGGTGCCTGCTGTGTGCCAGGCACAGTACTAAACACAGGACGTATATTAGCTCTCAGAATAGCTAATTCTCCTAAGGGAGAGTCTGTCCTTTTTTTCCATTTTTCAGTTGAGGAAACTGCAATTTAGAGAGGTTAAATCACTTGTCCCAGACACACAGCTGGTGAGTGGTACTGGGAAGATTCTAGCAGAGTTGGTCTGACTTCTGGCCTGTTGTCCTTCTTATACCTTGCTGCCAACCAGCACCTGGGTGAGCTAGTCTCCAGCTCTGGGCCCTTTCTGCCATCTTTGGGGCCATCCCTTGGGAAGGACAGCCTGTAGTCCTTGGGGCGCGGGATGCTCCTGCCTTCCTTCCCCAGACCTGTAGATGGGTCCCTAGATACTGATGGCTCCTGGTCAGGGCATAAATTCACACTTCGTAATTTTCTGCAGCAGGAAAAGCACAGAACCAGGGATTGGGGTAGTTGGGATTGAGTCCCATCTCTGCCGTTTGTCAGATGTGGTGACTGGGCCAGGTGATTACCTCTGAGGTCTTAGAACAGGCTAACTCCCTAGGATGGTGGGAGAGCATTATATGAGGTGATATTTGTCAAGAACCTGCCACAGGTGCCTCCCAGGGCCTGGACAGATAGATCTGTGTTTCTTTTCATCCTTCTCCTAAGCTCCCTGCTCCCAGTTCCTGTGGGCTGACTCTGTCCATCTCTGGGACATTATGGTAGAGCACCCCCATGGTTTGAAAGTTAGCACTCTGTAGCACTGAGGAAAGAAACAGGCTTTGGATTCAGACAGACACCTCAGTTTCTCCTGTAACACATGGGGGAAGTTCTTGGTAAATTCTATAATCTCTTTAACTTCAAATTCTTCATCTGTAAGATGGGGGTAATAATTGCCGAATAAAGACATCGTGAGGTGAAGGGCTTGACCCGTAAGCATTCCAAAGCATTCTTTGGAGAAAGAATCCTGGTAGAAAGAAGAGTAGCCCTGGCCATCCAGGCTAGGCTCCCCTGGAAGGCCATTTGGCTGAAGCTTAACAGCCGGGGCTTGGGCTCAGGCCTCCTGTCAAGTGTGGGGAAGGAATTATTTATCCCATTTGACAAATGAAGAGACTGTGGCAGGATGTCCAAGGTCATGTGTATTGTAAAAAGAGTCACTTGCCTGCACGGCACAGAGCCCCATGTAGATAAGGGGACAGTGGCAGATGGACAGATGTCCCTGCCTCAGGGAGCTCTGGGTGTTTTCAATACTGACCACCAGCCGATGGTTTAGGTTAGTGGTAAATGGTATCGAGCCTCATCTTCCTCTGTTCTCACAGCTCCTCCCTCACATCCCCCCCATGGTGGCCTCTCTGGTCAAGGAGGACTCCAACTCCGGGACCAGCTGCTTGGAGCAGCTTGCGGAGCTGGTCCACTGCATGGTCTTCCGCTTCCCAGGCTTCCCAGATCTGTACGAGCCTGTCATGGAGGCCATTAAGGTGAGTGACAGTCTCCCACTGCTCCCTTGCCCTGCTCCATAAAGGGTGCTGGTTTGGGCCTTGCCCAATACTGTACTACAGGTTAGTGACAGCCCCCCATCATTTGGTCTCTGCCTGTCTCCCATCACCTCCCCTGGCCCACCTGTGCTTCAAGCACACTGAGCCACCTGCTATTTCCCTGGATGGGCCACCTCTCTTGATTGTTCCGAGCCTTTGCATATACTGTTCTATCTTCTCTCTAACTATAAACTGTTCTCTTGATCTGCACAGATAGCTCCTGTATCCATTGAATCTTCTCCACTAAGGCTCTGCTCAAATGTCACTTCCCTCAGGAAGCATTCCCTGACAACTCTCGATAACCCTCTCCCCACCGCAGGCTGGGTCAGGACTTCTGTGGGCTTCCACAGCTCCCACATCCCAGTGTCACGTGTTGTCACTATCTGTGTGTTTGTCTCCCTCTAGCTGTGGCACTCCAGAGCACTGATTGTTTTCAAGTGTTTACATGGTTTTACTGATGCTCTGCTTTGTGCCAGACCGAGGCTGGGAACTGGGCACACGGCTCGAGACAGACCAAGTCTCCTCCACTGAGGAGCCTGCAGCCTAGCAGTCCCTCTGATCTAAGCGTCTTAGGAAACACCTCTGAGGAACCAGAGGTGGGAAGGGTCATCCAATTAGAGGGGGAGGCTACCAGGAAGAAGGGCATTCTGACCTGGGCTTGCTAGGTTGCTGGGACAGTAACATTTGTAGGTAGTGCCGCATTTGACAGTGTTTTCCATACATTTTGTTTTTCAATGCCCACAAGAAACCAGAAGCAAGTACTGTTGTTACCTGAATTTCATAGATGAGGGAAATGAGACTTGGGAGGCTTTGGTGACTTGTGCAAAATCAAGGAGGGAGTGAGGGACATAAGCAGGGTGCTTGGTTGCAGAGCCCTTTCCCATTGCTTGATACAGAGGACAGGTCCAGGTGTGGGTGAAAGATGTCTAGGTAGCTGGCAGCCCTTATAGACCCTCTGATCTGACTTTCTGTAGTCACAGCAGATAACCTGAAAAGCGTCCCACTACAAAACACCTAGAAATGCTTGTTAAAATATAACAAACATCTTTTTAAGTACGTAGCTGAGCTTGCAAGAAAGTAAAGGGGAATCCCCAGGGGCCAAAAAGGAAGCCAGAACTGGAATCCAGAATGGTAAGTGAGAGATGATGCTATTTTTGCCCTGGGGTGGGGAGGGAGTGAGGGAGGGTGAAACCTTAGTCACTAGGTGGCTTGAGCTTATAGGGACAGGGGGTGAGGCTTATTAGGGCCTGCTGCCACTAAGGCTTTAACACTAAGGGGCCCATATACACCAGGATCCAAGAAAGGCTTTATTGTTGGCAAATGAGCGACCTAGAAAAAATACATGTAAGTCAAGTAGCTGTCAAGGAAACTTTTCCGGCTTGGTCTGCACTCTGGATTGAGAAAAAGGAAATTTGTAATCCTTGGCCTGCTCTCTTACGGGTTTAGGGTTTGAGTTCTCTTTGTCTTTGTGGTTGTGGGACTCCTAATCTTAGGCACTAACATTAAAAATAGTTATGAACTTTTAATACCCAAGAGTTGCCTTACAGAAACAGAAATGAAAGTGCTTTCAAGTTTCAACAAAGATAAAGTTCTTTGTTGAAAAGAAAAAGCTAAAGATGAGTTTATAATCCAAAAATGACAAAACACACAAGGGAACAATCCACCATGAGTGAGAGAGAGCAGATGCAATAAACAAAACTTCTGCCATTTACTTGGGTCTTGGCAGTTTTTCTAACCTCATATGAGAATTTGAGAGAGCCAGCCTAGAACAGAAGTGGCTACCTTGCTGGATCATGAGCTGCCTGTCACTGGAGGTAGATGAGCAGAGAAGACAGGGCTTTGACTTGTTGGGAGTGACTGTTATTGTTTCCTGCTAGCTTGTGAGCTTCTGGAGGGCAGGGACCATGTTTTGATCTCTGTGCCCTGCAAATATCTGAGTGAGCATATGGAGGGTGCTGTCCTGGAGGTGTAAACAAAGAGGAGGGAGCATGGCCCTGCACTGGGTACGGAGGGAAACCCACACTGAGCGAGACCCAGGCTTTTCACACTAGGGGCTGTGGTCTGATCCAGGGAACAATGAGTCTGTAAACACCTTTACTGCTAGGTGCAGGCAGCTAGACTTTATAAGAAAGGTATAGAAACATGTGTATGCCACTTGAGAAGATCCGAAAAGTCTTCTAGAGAGGGGATATAGGAGTTAGGCTTTGAGGGATGGGGACTGGCCGGATGAAGTCTGTCCAGAAGTGCCAGAGGGAAGGGTGTGGGAGAAGGCACAGTTTGTCAACGGAGTGGAATGGACATCAGAAAGATCAGACTGGAGGGCCTTAAACCTGACTGACTGTTCAATCTGGCAGATGGGGCTTCTCAAACATTTCCTCTGAATCCTTGAGCCCAGAAAAGGGAGTTGCCCATGCAGCCTGACACAAGCTGTGTTTCTCTAGAATCTCATTTTATCTCAGGGATGCAAGTATGGATTTTGTAATGACAAACATTTGTTTTAGTGTAAACATTTTTATTCCTTGAATATTAGGGAAAATAGCTCCAAGGGAGATGTGCTATATTTGTCCTGTGGCTTTTTAAAAAAATTTTTTTAATGTTTTATTTTTGAGAGAGAGAGAGAGAGAGAGACAGCATGAGCAGGGGAGGATCAGAGTGAGAGTGAGACACAGAATCTGAAGCAAGCTCCAGGCTCTGAGCGAGCTGTCAGCACAGAGCCTGATGCGGGGCTTGAACCCATGAACCGTGAGATCATGACCCGAGCAGAAGTTGGATGCTTAAGTGACTGAGGCACCCAGGTGCCCCTGTCCTCTGGCTTTGAATACCTCTTGGTACAAGCTAGTTTCAGAGGCAAGACCACAAAGTATCCATAGGATTAAAAAATTTTTTTTTCTAATATGTATTTATTGGCTAAGAGAGCTTTTGTATGTAAATTTCCAGTAACATTAGGAGTTTGAAACTTACTTTATGGTTTTGCTTTATGTTCCTAAGAGTACCAAGTTACCTTCTTGGGGAAAAAGGGCATTTGATGTTTTTTCTCTAGTGTGGATAGTTTTGTGTGTGTGTCTGTGTGTGTGTGTGTGTGTGTGAGAGAGAGAGAGAGAGAGAGAGAGAGAGAGAGAGAGAATGCGTGAAGCTCTTTTTCGCCTTTTTGTCCCTATTTATGTTGTGTGTGGATTGGGAACTGAATGGGGGATAATAGGAAAAGGGGATAATAGGAAGAAAAAAGAAGGGACTAAGAAGATAATGAGTCTGTACCTTTTTATCTTGGCTCTGGAGGCTCCTATATATATATATATATATATATATATATATATATATATATTTTTTTTTTTTTTATTTGTGAGAGATGATTGACTGGTCTGGTAAACGTTCTTTGGAAATGAGTGAGGAGAAGTGTTAAACCACTGCTTGAGCTGGACCTTCGGCAGTGGTCAGACGATGTGCGCTGGGGAGACCAGAGCTTTCAGTGCTCAGCTGGTTGGAAACTCTGGAGGCGTGGACACATCTAGGGACTGAGCTCAGGATCTGGAAATGATAGGACTTTGAGGAATGTCACTTAAATCTGTTAACTCCCGTATTAGGCCTAGGTGTTTTCTTTTAAAATACATTATCATTAGAATCCAGGCTGGGTAATGTTCCTTTAGGTGCATCTGTTTTAATGTTAAAAAAGGAGAATAAATAAGAAAGCATGCTAATCCCTGAGCTGTTGACCAGGGACATATCTCAGGCCCCCAGGCCCCTCCACCATCCTGTCTGTGACCAGGGACTGATACCTCAGGCCCCCAGAACCTTCCACCATCCTGTCTGTGACCAGGGACCCATACCTCAGGCCCCCAGGCCCCTCCACCATCCTGTCTGTGACTGGGACCCATACCTCAGGCCCCCGGCCCCTCCACCATCCTGTCTGTGGGATCTTGCTGGGAGGCGGTGACTAATTAAACCTGATGGCAAACCTAAAAGTAGAAGAAGTGGGAGCATCATTGTGTGCCAGCACAGTGAGAATCTGGTGCCAAATTGATATGCCTCACTTGATGCATATGAAGAAACCGAGTCTGAGAGGCTTACTGACCATGACCAGGCAGCTAGTTAGCACAAGAGTCAGGAGTAGGACTCAGATCTTGATGCTGTTGAATCTATTGACTGGTGAGCCTGTGTGTTCATTGTTTAGAGTCTGCTGTACCCTGGGCCCCTCTAAGAACATAAGGATTCTTCACTTACTGCCTGTTTGTCCCCGGAAAATTCTTTTCTCCAGGTCTAAGTTTTTTCATCTATAATATGGGAATTTTATACCTTCCTAAGATAGTGTGACATGGAAGGTCACATAGAAGGCCCACATGTCAAAATGAGAACCTAGAGTAAGGTTGGAAGCATATATCAAGAACATTTGTGGGCAGTGTGCTTGGGTAGGCTATAGTCCAGAAGACTTCCCAGAGGAAGTGATAGTTTGAGAGCTGACCATGGTCCCCACCATCCTGCTTACTTGTTCTCTCCTCAGGACCTCCATGTTCCCAATGAGGACCGCATCAAGCAGCTGCTGGGCCAGGATGCCTGGACCTCGCAGAAGAGTGAGCTGGCTGGTTTCTACCCCAGGCTCATGGCCAAGTCAGACACGGGCAAGATTGGTTTAATCAATTTGGGCAACACATGCTACGTGAACAGCATCCTTCAAGCCTTGTTCATGGCTTCTGAGTAGGTGCTGCATTCAAGTTTCCTGTCTGCCCCTGCTTCTCTCCTTTGGGCTCCCTCGTGAATGGGGTGGGGGCAGAGGTTTGGAGAGGGTGGGTCTTGGTTTGCATTGATGGCATAATCCCCTGAGGTCTGTGGGTACATGAAGGGGCAGGTGAGAAGTCCCAGTGGGCTCCAGGCCATTGCCAAGGCAGTAGGTCAAGACTGAATTGGAACTTGAGATGGGACTTCTGGGGCTGGAATGGGTTCTGCTCAGGGTTGGTCAACATCACTGATTTTTCTACTGGATGGGTTGTGTCTTCCTGAATAGAACTTCCATTTATCCCGGTATTAGACATCCCCTGCTCCCTTTACTAAAACAAAACTTTTTTTGTCAATGGCTACCTATTCAACTTAAGGCTTGCTTAAAAATCACTTAATGTTTAAGCCACAGAAGTAGACCTCTTTTTCCTACAATTTGTGTGTGTGTGTGTGTGTGTATTTAAAATGCACATAGCATTTACCGTATTAACCATTTTAATTGTGCAGATTAGTGGTATCAAATACATTCACATTGTGCAGCTTTCCACCATCCATTCATGTAACTTTCATCTTGTAAATCTGAAGCTCTATACTTTTTTTAAAAGAAATTTTAATGTTTTTATTTATTTCTGAGAGAGAGAGAGAAAGTGTGAGCAGCGGAGGGTCAGAGAGAGAGGGAGACAGAATCTGAAGCAGGCTCCAGGCTCTGAGCTAGCTGTCAGCACAGAGCCCAACACGGGGCTCGAACCCACAAACAGTGAGATAGTGACCTGAGCCAAAGTCGGACCCTTAACCGACTGAGCCACCCAGGCGCCTCTGAAGCTGTATACTTAATAAACTTCTCATATTCCCATTCTCCCTTCCCCCAGCCTCTGGCAACCCTATTAGACTGGCAACCCAAGTGTTGCTTTTACATTTTGGCTCTCGTGAATAATGCTGCTGTGAACATGGGTGTACAAATAGCTCTTTGAGATACTACTTTGAATTTGTCTGCATATATGTCTAGAAGTGAAATAGGTCCTAGGGCAGTTGTAATTTTAATTTTTTTGAGGAACCTCCATATGGTCTTCCACAGTGGCTGCACCAGTTTGCATTCCCACCAGCGGTGCACGAGGGTTCCAGTTTGTCCACATCCTCACCAACATTTCTGTTTTTTTGACAGTAGTCATCCCAGTGGGTGTGAGGTAATATCCCACTGTAGTTTTGATTTGCATTTTCCTAATGATCAGTGATGTTGAGCATATTTTCATGTGCTCATTGGCCATGTGTATATCGTCTTTGGGGGAAATTTCTATTTAAGTCCTTTGCTCATTTTGAATCAGGTTGTTAGTTGAGTTTTAGGAATTCTTATGTATTCTGTATATTAGTCTCTTCTCAGATATGAATTGCAAATATTTCTCCCATACTGTGTGTTGCCTTTATGATCAGATATTTTTTAAAAATTTTGTTGAGTTGCATTTATTTGTTATTGATATACATTTGACATTCTATTAACTTGCGATATACAATATATCTGATATATGTGTGTCTTATGCTCACCACAATAAGTCTGGTTAACATCCATCACCACACACAATTAAAATTTTTCTTTTTTGTGGTGAGGACTTTTAAGATTTTTTCTCTTAACTTCCAAATACACAATACAGTATTATTAACTATAGTCACTGTGCTATACATTATGACCCAGGACTTGTTATTATAACTGGAAGTGTGTACCTTTTGACCACCTTCACCTATTTCACCCACTCGCCACCTCTGGCAACCACCACAAATCTGTTCTCTAGATCTATCATTGTTTTGTTTGATTCCATATGAGTGAGATCACACAGTATTTGTGTTTTTCTGTCTGACCTATTTCAACTTGCATAATGCCTTCTACGTTCATCTAATTGTTATAAATTGCAGGATTTCCTTCATTCTCATAGCTGAGTAATATTCATTACACATATAAGGAATTATATGTATTTTCTGTATTCATTTGTCAGTGGACACTTAGTTTGTTTCCATATGTTGGCTATTGTAAATAGGCTGCAGTGAACATTGGGGTGCATATATTTTTTTCCAGTTAGTGTTTTTGTTTTCTTTGGATAAATACTCCAATGTGGAAATGTTGCATCATGAGGTAGTTCTATTTTTAATTTTTTGAAGAACCTCCATACTGTTTTCCATAATAGGTATATCAGTTTACATTCCCATCAGCTGTATACAGATTACTTTTGTTCCACATACTTGCCAACACTCATTATTCCTTGTCTTGTAGGATTCTAACAGGTGCGAGGTGATATCTTACTGTGGATTTGATTTCCCTAATGAAAGTGATACTGAACACCTTTTCATGCACCTGTTGGCCATCTTCTTTAAAGATTCTGTTGTTGAAATCTTCTGCCTATTTTTTTTAATAGGATAGCTTTTTTCCTGTTGTGTTGTATGAGTTTTTTATATATTTTGGATATTAACCTTTTATCAGATAGGTGATCTGCAAATATTTTCTCTTATTCTGTAGGATGCCTTTTCATTTTGTTGGTTTCCTTTGTGCAGAAGCTTTTTAGTTCGATGTAGCCCTGCTTATTTACTTGGCTTTTATCATCTTTATTTTTAGTGTCAGATCCAAAAAAAATCATCATCAAGATGATGTCAGGGAGCTTATAGATTATATGTTATTCTTTTTCTGAAAAAATTTTAAGTTTATTTATTTTGAGAGAGAGAAAACTCACGTGGGGGAGGGGCAGAAAACAATCCCAAGTAGGCTCTGCACTGTTAGTAAGGAGCCTGAACATGGGGCTCCAACTCATGAAACTGTGAGATGATGACCTGAGCCAAAATGAAGAGTCGTATGCTTAATTCAGGCATGCCACACTATGTTTTCTTTTAGGAGTTAGATGGTTTCAAGTCTTATGTGCAAATCTTTAATCCATGTTGAGTTGATTTTTGTGTATGGTGTAAGATAAGGGTCCAGTTTTGTCCTTTTGCATGTGGCTTTCCAGTTATCCCAACAACTGTCCTTTCCCCATTGTGTATTCCTGGCTCCTTTTTTGTATATCCATTGACCATGTAAGCATGGGTTTATTTTGGGGCACTCTTTTCTGTTCCATTGATTTATCTTTTTATGCCAGTACCATATTGTTTTGATAACTATAGATTTGTAATGTAGTTTGAAGTCTGGAATCTTGATGCCTTCAGCTTTTTCTTTTTTAAACTGCTTTGGCTATTTGAAGTCTTCTGGTTCCATACAGATTTTAGGGTAGTTCTATTTTGGTGAAAAATGCCAGTGGAATTTTTATAAGGATTTCATTGAATTTTAAGTTGCTTTGGGTATTATGGACATTTTAACAGTATTATTTTTTCTAAGCCATCAATATAGAATATTTTTCCATTTATTTGTGTCTCCAATTTCTTTCATCAGTGATCCTCATTCTGATATGTTGTCAGAAGGTCAGGGTAGTGGCCTAACCGTATGTCACAATGCCTGTGTCACTCAGTTTGCTTCATCTCTTCACATAGGCATTTTATCATCTTACATCATTATAGGAATAAGGGTGAATACAGTACAATAAGATATTTGGAGAGAGAAGCTATGTTCATATAACATTACAGTATATTGTTATAATTATATTTTATTATTAGTTGTTGCTAATGTCTTACAGTGCCTAATTTATAAAATAAACTTCATCATAGGTGTATATGGGAGAAAACAGTATATAGAGGATTTGGTACTATGTAGTTTCAGGCATCCACTGTGAGTCTTGGAACATATCTCCTGCAGGTAAGTGGGGGCTACTGCATAGGTCTTTTACCTCCTTGATTAAATTTGATAGAGTAAATGGGATTGTTTTTGAATTTATCTTTCTTATAGTTATTACTGTATTGAAATGCAGCAGATTTTTGTATCCTGCAACTTCACTGATTTCATTTATTCTAAGGGTATTTTGGGTGGGGAGTCTAGGGGTTTTTTAAGATGTAATATCATGTCATCTACAAATAGAGACAGTTTTATTTCTTCATGTCCTATTATGATGCCTTTCATTTTTCTTGCCTAATTATTAGCTAGGACTTTCAGTACTGTGTTGAATAAAAGTGATGAGAGTGCACATCCTTATCCTGTTCCTGATCTTTGAGGAAAAGCTTTCAGGTTTTCATCGAGTATGTTGTTAGCTATGAGCTTGTCATAGACGGTCTTTATTATGTTAAATTTCCTTTATACCAACTTTTTTTGAGTTTTGTCAAATGCTTTATGTGTGTATTGAGACAGTCATGATTTTTATCCATTTTCTTATGTGATATGCCATATTGCTTTGTGAATGTTGAACCATCTTTGCATTCCTCTATAAATTGCACTTGGTCATGTATGAGCCTTTTTGTTTATTGTTGAATTTGGTTTGCTAATATTTTGTTGAGGATTTTTGCATCTTTGTTCATCAGGGATATTGGCCTACAATTTTCTTGTGGTGTTGTCTGATTTTGGTATTAGGGTAACACTGGCCTTATAAAATGAGTTTGGAAGTATTCCCTCCCCCTCCCCCTCCCCCCTCCCCCCCCTCCCCTGTGGGACACACAGCCACCCTGTGTCCTTTGATGAGAGAGTGTAGTCCATTTACATTTAAAGTAATTATTAGTAGGCCTATACTTAATGCTGTTTTGCTAATTATTTTCTGGCTGCTTTATAATTCCTTTGTTCCTTTCTTCTCTTGCCCTCTTCCTTTGTGATTTGATGATTTTCTGTAGTGGCATGCTTAGATTTCTTTCTTTTTCTCTTTTGTGTATCGTAGGTTTCTGCTTTGTGGTTGTTATCCTAACATAAAATAACCTATTTATAAGTCTGTTTTGAATTGATAACTTAATTTTGAATGCATTCTAAAGCTCTAGTTGTTACTCTTCCCCATGTTTTATGTCTTTGATGTCATAATTTACTTTCTTTTATCTTGTATATCTGTTAACAAATTATTGTAGTTATAATTCTTTTTACTACTTTTGTCTTTAACCTTCACACTAGCTTTGTATTTGTCTTTAACCTTCACTCTGGCTTTGTAAGTGATGAATCTACCACCTTTGCAAAATTAGATTATTCTGAATTTTAATATACATTTATCTTTATTAGTGAGATTTATACTTTCATAAACTTTCCAGTCGCTAATTATACCTTTCAGCTTAAAGCAGTCCCTTTAACATTTTTTGTTAAGCCAGTACAGTAGTGATGAACTCCTTCAGCTTTTGCTTGTATGGAAAACTATCTCTCCTTTAATTCTGAAGGACAGCTTTGCTAGGTACAATATTCTTGATAGGAGGTTTTTTAATTTCACTTGGACTCCTTTCTAGTCTGTAAAATTTTCCCTGAAAATACGCTGCTATTCTTAGGAGGGTTCTCTTGTATGTAACAAGTTGTTTTATTCTAGCTGCTTTATTTTTTTTTTAATATTTATTTTTGAGAGGGAGAGAGACAGCATGAGCAGGGGAGGGACAGAGAGAGGGAGACACAGAATCTGAAGCAGACTCCAGGCTCTGAGCTGTCAGAAAAAAGCCTGATGTGGGGCTCAAACTCACAAACCATGAGATCATGACCTGGGCTGAAGTTGGATACTTAACTGACTAAGCCGCAGAGATACCACTATTCTAGCCACTTCTAAGGTTCTATTTTTGTCTTTAACTTTTGACAACTTAATTATGGAATATTAGTGTAGGTCTCTCTGGATTCAACTTGCTTGGAATGCTCTCAGCTTCCAGATCTGGATGTCTGTTTACTTCCCTAGATCTTAAGGAGGTTTTCAGCCATTATTTCATCAAATAAGTTTTCAATCCCTTTCTCTTCTCCTTCTGGGTCCCTTATATTGTGAATATTGGTCCGCTTAATATTGTCCCATAATGTCTTTAGGTTGTCTTCACTCTTTTTCATTTTTTCTTTTAACTGATCTGATTGGAGGAATTCTGTCCTTTTCTCAGAATTGCTAGTGATTTCTTCTGCTTTGTGTAATCTGCTGTTGAATCCTTCTGTTGTGTTTTTCAGTACATTTACTGTGTTTATCAGCTTTGTGATCTCCACTTGGTACTTTCTCATATTTCTCTGTCCATGTTGTCACTTTGTTCATGCACTGTTCTCCTGGCCTTGGTGAGCACCTTTATGACTATTGTTGTGAACTCTTTATCTGGTAAATCACTTGTCTCCATTTTTTTAAAAAATATTTTTTATGTTTACTTACTTATTGAGAGAGAGAAGAGAGCACAAGTAGGGGAGGGCAGAGAGAGACACAGAATGTGAAGCAGAGCCCGTTGTGGGACTCAAACTCCCGAACCATGTGATCATGACCTGAGCTGAAATTGGCCATTTAAACCGACTGAGCCACCCAGGCATCCCACTTGTCTCCATTTTTCTGCGGTTTTATCTTGTTCTTTCATTTGGAATACAGTTCTCTGTTTCTTCACTGTCTTTGACTCTCTGTGTTGGATTCTGTGCATTAGATAAAACAGCCACGTCTCCCAGTCAGCCCTTGCTTTTTGGCTGTCTCTCAAACCATTGTGATCGTCCAAGCAGCCTACTTTGTTCTTAGTGGCTCTCGGTAGTTCAGACTGTGCCAAGACCTGTCAGTGTCCTAAAGGAGAGGATCTCAGGCCCTCTCAATGCAGGGCTTATTAGAAGCCAGACCCTCAGGTAGCAGCTTTTAAAGTATGCAAATAAATCTCTTCTCAGGGGAAGACTGGGAGATGGGCATTTCTAACTGTGAAGATAACCTAATAGTCCTCTTTAATGGAAAGATTGTGCATTTGTGTCTGCTGCCCCTCTGCTGTTCCCTGATATGGTAGCCCAGCTGTTTTCTATTTGTTACAGCCCTGTGTGATCTGCATGTGTAAGCTTCTCTGGCCAACAGAACCAGATATTCAAGGGGTGCTTGCTCCCTGGGTAGCACCTGCAAAAAACAGGGCTCCAGATGTGTGCATAAGCTCCAGAGATGCAACCTGGAGTGAGGCAGAGAAAGAGCGCAGAGATGACACCTGTTAGCCTCTGCAGTCTTTTGGAAAATATTTCAGTCGGCCCTAGATGTGTGTTAGATTAGAAGCCTGCCCCCAGGCTGAACTTTTAAGATAGACAAATGGACCTTTTTCCCAGAAAGACTGGGCTTGATTCACTCAGCTGTCTCTGTGCTGGCTCCTGGCAGGTTAGCCATGCTTGGTCCATGAAAGCCGTTTAAACACTGTTTATCAGTTTGCTGTATCATTGTTGGTCCTGTGGACATTCGCCCCATTGACGTTCAAAGATAGATACCTTGGGGCCCTCCTTCAGGTGCAGGTTTTAAAAGTTAGGGTGCCAGATGTAGGATTCAAACTCTTTCCTCCTCATGGAGAAACTGATGGTTGTGATTTCCCTATGGATTGTGGGTCACCATGCTGGGGGTGGGATTTCTGGTGAAATTGTCTCCACCTCTCCTACCCATTCCAATGGTGGTTTTTTCCTCTTTCATGTGATGTGTAGGAGTTGCTCAGCTGGTTTTTAGATTTCTTACAAAGGGAATGGTTTCATATGTAGCTGTATATTTAGTGTGTCTGTGAGAGGAGTTGAGTTCGGGATCCTTCCATCTTGAAGTGAAACCCTGAATGGTGTCTCTATGCACAAATTATTACATTTTTGTGAAATCCAGTTTGTCTAATTTTGTTGTTGACTGTGCCTTTGGTGTCCTATCTTAGATCATTGCCAAATCCATTGTGAAGCTTTTGTTCTATGTTTTCTTCCAAGAGTTTTGTTGTAAATTTAGGTCCTTGATCCATTCTGAGTTGATTTTTGTACATGGTGTTAGGTAAGGGGCCAGTTTCATTCTTCTGTTTATGGACATTTAGTTTTCCCAGTACCATTTCTTGAAAAGACTGTTCTTTCCTCCATTGAATGATCTTGGCACTTTGTTAAAAATAATTTGACCTGTTTTCCATTCCATTGGTCTCTCTGTCTGTCTTCATGCCAGTACCAGTGTTTAGATTACTGTAGCTTTTGTGTAGTAGGTTTTAACATCAGGAAGTATGAATCCTCCAGTTCTGTTAATCTTTTTCCAAGATTGTTGTTCATGATTTCTGATCCCCTGGGATTCCAATATGAATTTTAGAATTTTTTTTCTGTTGCAAAAGATGTCATTAGATTTTTGTAGGGATTGCGTTGAATCTGTAGATCACTTTGGGAAATAGTCACATTTTGACAATATTAATTCTTAATCCATGATCATGGAATGTATTTCCATTGATTTATGTCTCCAATTCTTTCAGCATTGTTGTGAAGTTTTCATTATGCAATCTTTTACCTCCTTGGTTAATTCCTAAGCATTTTACTCTTTTTGATGCTATTGTAATTGGAATTGTTTTCGTAATTTCCTTTTTGAATTGTTCATTGTTAGGGTGTAAAAATGCAGCTGGTTTTGATGTGTTAACTTTGTATCCTGCTACTTTGCTGAATTACTATTTCTAACAGCTTTTACTGTGGTCGTTAGGATTTTCTACATACAAGATTATATCATCTGGTGACAGATAATTTTACTTTTATTTGTGTGTGTGGTTGTTCTGGCTAGATCTTTTAGTCCTGTTTTGAATCGAAGGGGTGAAATTAGACACCATTGCATTGTTTCTTACCTTGAGGAAAAGCTTTTAGACTTTCAACACTGAGTGTTTTGTTCACTGTGGGTTATTAATCTATTGCTTTTATTTCATGGTGGTAATTTCTATTGTGTAAAGTGTTTTTTATCATAAAAGTGTGTTGAATTTTGTCAAATACTTTTTCTGTATTAATTGAGGTGATCATGTGCTTCTCTCCTTTATTCTGGTGATGTGTATATATTATAATTAATTTTTTTGAACATTTTACTATCCTTGCTTTCCAGGAATAAATGCTACTTGGTTATAATGCAGAATGTTTTTAATGTGGGGTGCCTGGGTGGCTCAGTTGGTTAAGCCTCCGACTTCAGCTCAGGTCATGATCTCACGGTTTGTGGGTTCGAGCCCTGCATCAGGCTCTGTGCTGACAGCTAGCTCAGACCCTGGAGCCTGTTTCAGATTCTGTGTCTCCCTCTCTCTCTGACCCTCCCCTGCTCATGCTGCCTCTCTCTCTCTTTCTCTCAAAAATAAATAAAATGTTTAAAAAACATAAAAGAATGTTTTTAATGTGCCACTGAATTCTGTTTGCTAGTATTTTGCTGAGGATGTTTGCATAAGGGTATCAGTCTGTAGTTTTCTTTTAGTGTCTCTGTCTGGCTTTGGTATCAGGGTTATGCTGACCTGATAGGAATAAATAGGAAATAAATAGGAAGTGTTCCTTGCATTTTAGTTTTTCAGAAAAGTTTGGGAAATACTGGTATTAGTTCTTTAAGGATTGGTAGAATTTACTCAAGAGCTGTGAGCTCCAGAACTTTTCTTTGTTGGGGGATTTTTTTTTTTTCTTTCATAGTGTATTGTCAAGTTGGTTTCCATATAACACCCAGTGCTCATCTGTTGGGGGATTATTGATTACTGTTGAATTTCCTAATTATTTTAGGTCTGTTTAGACTACTACTATTCATATTACTCTCTTATTATCCTTTTTATTTTAATTGAATTGGTACTAATGTCCCCATGTTACTTTCTGATTTTAGTAATTTGAGTATTTTTTTCCCTTAGTCCACTTAGCTAAATGTTTGTCATGTTTTTGCTCTTTTTGAAGAATCACCTTTTGGCTTTATTGATTCCCTGCCCCCCCCGCCTTGTTTTTCATTTTCTGTTTTATTTATCTCTGCTTGAATCCTTTTCCTTCCTTCTAGCTTTGGTTTCGGTTTGTTCTTTTTATAGTTCTTTAAGTTGTGTATCTAGGTTGTTGATGTAAAAAAAAATCTTCTTAATTTTTAATTTGTAAAAAAATCTTTTAAGTTTATGTATTTATTTGCTTAAATGTTTATTTTTTATTTTGAGAGAGAGAGAGAGAGAAGGTACAAGTGGGGAAAGGACAGAGATGGGGAGAGAGAGAATCCCAAACAGACTTATCATAAAAGTATGTTGAATTTTGTCAAATGCTTTTTGGGATATCATAACCTTAGCTGAAATCAAGACTTGGACACTTAACCGACAGAGCCACCCAGGCACCCTAAAGTTTATTTATTTTGACAAAGAGAGTGAGCAAGAGCATAAGCAGGGGAGGGGAAGAGACAGGGAGAGAGAATCCCAAGCAGTCTCCATGCTGTCAGCATTGAGCCTGATGTGGAGATTGAACTCATGAACTGAGATCATGACCTGAGCCTAGATCAAGAGTCAGACATTTAACTGGCTGAGCCACTCGGGCACCCCTGAAATCTTGCTTGTTTTTTTAATATGAACATTTATAATTATGTTTCCCCTTATTACTACTTTTGCTGTATCCCATAAATTTTGGTATGTTGTATCCTCGTTTTCATTTGTATCTAAGTAGTTTCTAATTTTCCTTGGGATGTCTTCCTTTTTCTTTAGTTGTTAAAAAGCATATTTCCACAATTTCATGAATTTTCTATTTTTCTTTAAAAACTTTTTTAAATGTTTTATTTATTTCTGAGAGAGAGAGAGAGAGAGCGCGAGAGAGACAGTGAGACAGCGTGCACAGGGGAGGCTCAGAGAGAGACGGAGACAGAGAATCTGAAACAGGCTCCAGGCTCTGTGCTGACAACCAGCTCAGACGCGGGGCTTAACCCATGTACAGTGAGATCATGACTTGAGCCGAAGTTGGATGCTTAACCGACTGAGCCACCCAGACACCCCATGAATTTTCTAATTTTCTTTGTTACTGAATTTGGCTTGTCCAGGTGTGGTCAGAGAATATACTTTGATATTTTTATTTTAAAATGTACTGAGACTTAATTTGTGGCCTACTTTTATAGTCTTTCTGGAAAAGGTCTCAATGCACTTGAGAATGTATAATCTGCTGCTATTGGGTGGAGTTTGCTGTTTATGTCTATTAGACCTGGGTGGTTGTGCTAAGTCCTCTATTTTTTTCTAGTTGTTCTGTGATTGTGGGTGGGGTTACTGAGGCCTCAAGCTGTTATGGTAGAAGTGTTGATTTCTCCCTTTAATTTTCTGTGTTTGCTTCATCTAATTTGATGGTTTTGTCATTTGGTGCATAAATGTTTATAATTATTATCTTTTTACTATATTGAGCTTTTTATCAATACATAAAGTCCCTCTTTGTCTCTTGTTAGCTTTTTTGACTTAAAGTCTGTTTTGTCTGAATTAGTAAGCTGCTTCTGCTCTGTTCCGGTTTTCGTTTGCATGGAATATCCTTTTCCTTCTTTTCACTTTCCACCTGTTTGTGTCTTTGGATTGGAAGTGAGTCTCTCATAGACTGCATATTGTTGGATTGTGTATTTTTATCCATTCTGCCATTCTTTGATTTTTGATTGGAGAGTTTAATCTGTTTACTTTTACAGTAACTGGATCAGGAGGGACTTCTGTCATTGTGCCGTTTGTTTTTTTTACATACCCTATAGCTTTCTTGTCCCTGGTATCGTGCATTCCTCTCATCTTCTGTGTCCAGTTGATTTTTTTTATTAACATTTATTTATTATTTTTAAAAATTTACATCTAAGTTAGCATATAGTGCAACAATGATTTCAGGAGTAGATTCCTTAAAGCCCCTTACCCACTTAGCCCATCCCCCTCCCCACAACCCCTCCAGTAACCCTCTGTTTGCTCTCCATATTTAACAGTCTCTTATGTTTTGTCCCCCTCCCTGTTTTTATCTTATTTTTGCTTCCCTTCTCTTACATTAATCTGCTCTGTGTCTTAAAGTCCTCATATGAGTGAAGTCCTATGATATTTGTCTTTCTCTGACTAATTTCACTTAGCATAATACCCTCCAGTTCTATCCACGTAGTTGCAAATGGCAAGATTTCATTCTTTTTGATTGCCTAGTAATACTCCATTTTGTATATATACCATGTTGTCTTTATCCATTCATCCATAGATGGACATTTGGGCTCTTTCCATACTTTGGCTCTTGTCGATAGTGCTTCTATAAACATTGGGGTGCATGTGCCCTTTGAAACAGCACACGTGTATCCTTTGGATAAATACCTAGTAGTGCAATAGCTGGGTAAAAAGGTAGTTCTATTATTAGTTTTTTGAGGAACCTCCAAAATGTTTTCCAGAGTGGCTGCAACAGTTTGCATTCCCACCAGCAGTGCAGAAGAGATCCTCTTTCTCCACATCCTCACCAACATCTGTTGTTGCCCGAGTTGTTAATGTTAGCCATTCTGATGGGCGTGAGGTGGTATTTCATTGTGGTTTTGATTTGTATTTCCCTGATGATGAATGATGTTGAGCATTTTTCTCATGTGTTGGTTGGCCATCTGGATGTCTTCTTTGGAGAAGTGTCTATTCATGTTTTTGCCCATTTCTTCACTGGATTCTTTGTTTCTTGGGTGTTGAGTTTGATAAGTTCTTTATAGACTTTGGATATTAACCCTTATCTGATATGTTGTTTGTAAATATCTTCTCCCATTCTGTCATTTGCCTTTTAGTTTTGCTGATTGTTTACTGTGCAGAAGCCTTTTATTTTCATGAGGTCCCAATAGTTCATTTTTGCTTCTGTTTCCCTTACCTCTGGAGATGTGTTGAGTAAGAAGTTGCTGCATCCAAAGTCAAAGAGGTTTTTTCCTGATTTCTCCTAGAAGATTTTGATGGCTTCCTGTCTTATGTTTAGGTCTTTCATCCATATTCAGTTTATTTTTATGTATGTGTAAGAAAGTGGCCCAGGTTCATTTTTCTGCGTGTTGCTGTCCAGTTTTCCCAGCACCATTTGCTGAAGAGACTGTCTTTATTCTGTTGGATATTCTTTCCTGCTTTGTCAAAGATTAGTTGGCCATATGTTTGTGGGTCCATTTCTGGGTTCTCTCTTCTGTTCCATTGATATGAGTGTCTGTTTTTGTGCCAACATTTATTTGTTTTTGAGAAACAGAGCATGAGTGGGAGAGGGGCAGAGAGAGAGGAAGACACAGGATCTGAAGCAGGCTCCAGGCTCTGAGCTGTAAGCAGAGTGCCCAACGTGGGGCTTGAACCTATGAACTGTGAGATCATGACCTGGGTTGAAGTCAGATGCTTAACCACCCAGGCACCTGTCCAGTTGATTTTTTTATAGTGAAATGTTTAAATTCTTTAATTTCCTTGTGTGATTATTGTATAGTTGTTTTCTTTGTTACCATGGGGATTATGTTTAATATTCTAAATTTAGAACATTATAATTTTAATTTATAGTAGCTTAAATTCAGTAACATACAAAAACTCTGCTCCTTTACATATCCATCCCACCTGTTTTGGTTGTTGATGTTGCAGAATTACTTCTTTATAGTTTGCATGCCAAAAAACCAGAAATCAGTAATTCTTTTTTCTTCAGAAATCAGTAATTCTTTTCAATCTATTAGTCTTCTAAATAATGTAGAAGATTGAGAATTACAAACCAGAGTTAGGGTAATTACTAGCTATTACATTAATAATTTTTTCTTTACATGTATCATTCTTCTAAATAATGTTGAAAATAAAAAGTACAGTTATAAAAAGAAATAAATGGGTGCCTGGGTGACTCAGTCAGTTAAGTGTCTGATTCTTGGTTTTGGCTCAGGTCTTGATCTCACTGTTCATGGGTTTGAGCCCTGCATTAGGCTTGCACTGACAATTTGGAGGCTGCTTGGGATTCTCTCTCTCCATCCTGCTCTGCTCCTCCCCAACTTGTGCTCGCTCAGTCTCTCTGTCTCTGTCTCTCTTTCAGTGAGTAAATAAATAAAAACTTAGAAATCAAAAGAAATACAATTACTAAGTATTGGTATAACAACAGTGACTTTTATAATTGGTCATGTATTTTCCTTTTTTGAGATCTTTGTTTCCCCATATGGTTTCAAGGTACGTATTTCTAGTGTCCTTTCCTTTCACCCTGTGGGACTTGCTCAAGCATTTCCTATAGGGCAAGGCAAGTGGTTACAAAGTCTCTCAGCTTTTGTTTATCTGGGAATATCTTGATTTCTCCCTCAGTTTTGAAGGACAGTTATGCCAGATTTAGGAATCTTGGTTAACATTTTTTTTTTTAATAGTTTATTGTCAAGTTTGTTTCCATATAACACCCAGTGCTCATCCCCACAAGTGCCCTCCTCCATGCCCATCGTCCCCCTTCCTCTCCCCCCCACCCCCATCAGTCCTCAGTTTGTTCTTGGCATTCAAGAGTCTTCCATGGTTTGCCTTCCTCCCTCTCCCCCACTATTCTTCCCCTTCTCCCCCATGGTCCTCAGTTAAGTTCCTCCTAATCCTCCTATATGTGCAAACATACGGTATGTGTCCTTCGCTGCCTGACTTATTTCGCTCAGCATAACACCCTCAAGTTCCATCCATGTTGCTACACATGGCCAGATTTCATTGTTTCTCATTGACATGTAGTATTCCATGGTATAGATGAACCACATTGTCTTCATCAATTTGTCCGTTAATGGACACTTAGGCTCTTTCCATGTTTTGGCTATTGTTGAGACTGCTGCTATGAACATTGGGGTCCATGTGCCCCTATGTATCAGCACTCCTGTATCCCTTGGGTAAATTCCTAGCAGTGCTATTGCTGGGTCCTAGGGGAGTTCTAGTGTTAATTTTTTGAGGAACCTCCACACTGTTTTCCAGAGGGGCTGCACCAGTTTACATTCCCACCAACAGTGTAGGAGGGTGCCCGTTTCTCCACATCCTCGCCAGCATCTAGAGTCCTCTGATTTGCTCATTTTAGCCACTCTGACCGGTGTGAGGTGGTATCTCAGTGTGGTTTTGATTTGTATTTCCCTGATGAGGAGGGATGCTGAGCATCGTTTCATGTGTCTGTTGGCCCTCTGGATGTCCCCTTTGGAGAAGTGTCTGTTGATGTCTTCTGCCCATTTCTTCACTGGATTGTTTGCTTTTCGGGTGTGGAGTTTGCTGAGTTCCTTATAGATTTTAGATATTAGCCCTTTATCTGGTATGTCATTTGTAACTATCTTTTCCCATTCTGTCGATTGCCTATTAGTTTTATGGACTGTTTCCTTTGCCGGGCAGAAGCTTTTTATCTTGATGGGGTCCCAATAACTCATTTTTGCTCTTGATTCCCTTGCCTTTGGGGATGTGTCAAGTAAGAAATTGCTGCGGTGGAGGTCAAATTGGTTGTTTCCTGCTTTCTCCTCTAGAGTTTTTATGGTTTCCTGTCTCATATTCAGGTCCTTTATCCATTTTGAGTTTATTTTTGTGTATGGTGTGAGAAACTGATCTAGTTTCATTCTTCTGCATGTTGCTGTCCAGTTCTCCCAGCACCATCTGTGAAAGAGGTTGTCTTCTTTCCATTGGATACTCTTTCCTGCTTTGTCAAAGATTAGTTGGCCATACATTTGTGGGTCCAATTCTGAGTTCTCAATTCTATTCCATTCGTCTATGTGTCTTTTTTTGTGCCAGTACCATACTGTCTTGATAATTACAGCTTTGTAGTAGAGGCTAAAGTCTGGGATTGTGATGCATCCCATTTTGATTTTCTTCTTCAATATTACTTTGGCTATTCGGGGTCTTTTATGGTTCCATACAAATTTTAGGATAGTTTGTTGTAGTTTTGAGAAGAATGCTGCTATAATTTTGATTGGGATTGAATGTGTAGATTGCATTGAATGTGTAGATTGCTTTGAGTAGTAATGACATTTTAAGTATATTCTTCCAATCCATGAGCATGGAATGTTTTT